>NC_056748.1:87335430-87635430 GCF_019279795.1 Protopterus annectens
TAAGACTGAGTCATTAATGAGCACATTTCAGGCAATGTGGAAGAAGGATACCCAGACAGTCCCAATAGTAGTAGGAACAATGGGTCTTATAACTTAGATATGTTACCGATATACGTAACTCCATACGAATTGTAGCTGGAGTCATTACTGGGCACATTGTGGGCAATGTGGAAGAAGGATACCCAGACAGTTCCAATAGTAGTAGGAGCAATGGGTCTTATAACTTAGATATGTTACCGATATATGTAACTCCATACGAATTGTAGACGGAGTCATTACTGGGCACACTGCAGGCAATGTGGAAGAAGGAGATCCAGACAGTTTCATTAGTAGAAGGAACAACGGGTCTTATTACATAGATACGTTACCGATATATGTAATTCCATAAGAACTGTAGAAGGAGTCATAACTGGGCACACTGCAGTCAATGTGGAAGAAAGATACCCGGACAGTTCCAATAGTAGTAGGAGCAAGGGGTCTTATAACTTAGATATGTTACCGATATATGTAACTCCGTATGAATTGTAGACGGAGTCATTACTGGGCACATTGTGGGCAAAGTCAAAGAAGGAGACCCAGACAGTTCCAATAGAAGTTGGAGCAATGGGTCTTATAACTTAGATATGTTACCGATATATGTAACTCCATACGAATTGTAGAAAGAGTAATTATTGGGCACATTGTGGTCAATGTGGAAGAAGGATACCCAGACAGTTCCAATAGTAGTAGCAGCAATGGGTCTTATAACTTAGATATGTTACCGATATATGTAACTCCATACGAATTGGTGACACAGTCATTACTGGGCACATTGTGGGCAATGTGAAAGAAGGAGACCCAGAACGTTTCAACAGTAGTTGGAGCAACGGGTCTTATAACTTTGATATGTTACCGATATATGTAACTCCATACGAATTGTAGAAGGAGTCTTAACTGCGCACATTGTGGGCAATGTGGAAGAAAGATACCCAGACAGTTCCAAAAGTAGTAGGAGCAACGGGTCTTATAACTTAGATATGTTTCTGATATATGTAACTCTATACAAATTGTAGATGGAGTCATTACTGGGCAAAGTACAGGCAATGTGGAAGAAAGAGACCCAGACAGTTCCAATAGTAGTAGGAACAACGAGTCTTATAACTTAGATATGTTACCGATATATGTAACTCCATACGAATTGTAGACGGAGTCATTACAGGGCACATTGTGGGCAATGTGGAAGAAGGATACCGAGACAGTTCCAATAGTAGTAGGAGCAACGGGTCTTATAACTTAGATATGTTACTGATATATGTAACTCCATACGAATTGTAGATGGAATCATTACTGGTCACATTGTGGGCAATGTGGAAGAAGGATACCCAGACAGTTCCAATAGTAGTAGGAGCAATGGGTCTTATAACTTAGATATGTTACCGATATATGTAACTCCATATGAATTGTAGAAGGAGTCATTACTGGGCACAGTACATGCAATGTGGAAGAAAGATACCCGGACATTTCCAACAGTAGTAGGAGCAACGGGTCTTATAACTTAGATATGTTACCGATATATGTAACTCCATACGAATTGTAGACAGAGTCATTACTGGGCACATTGTGGGCAATGTGGAAGAAGGATACCCAGACAGTTCCAGTAGTAGTAGCAGCAACGGGTCTTATAACTTAGATATCTTTCTGATATATGTAACTCAATACGAATTGTAGAAGGAGTCATTACTGCGCACAATGTGGGCAATGTGGAGGAAGGAGACCCAGACAGTTCCAATAGTAGTAGGAGCAACGGGTCTTATAACTTAGATATCTTACCAATATATGTAACTGCATACGAATTGTAGAAGGAGTCATTATTGGGCACACTGTGGGCAATGTGGGGGAAGGAGACCCAGACAGTTCCAATAGTAGTAGGAGCAATGGGTCTTATAACTTAGATATGTTACCGATATATGTAATTCAATACGAATTGTAGAAGGAGTCATTACTGGGCACACTGTGGGCAATGTGGAAGAAGGATACCAAGACAGTTCCAAAAGTAGTAGGAGCAACGGGTCTTATAACTTAGACATGTTTCCGATATATGTAACTCTATACGAATTGTAGATGGAGTCATTACTGGGCACAGTACATGCAATGTGGAAGAAAGATACCCGGACAGTTCCAACAGTAGTAGGAGCAACGGGTCTTATAACTTAGATATGTTACCGATATATGTAACTCCATACGAATTGTAGAAGGAGTCATTACTGGGTACACTGCAGGCAATGTGGAAGGAGGAGACCAAGACAGTTCCAATAGTAGTAGGAGCAACGGGTCTTATAACATAGATATGTTACCGATATATGTAACTCCATACGAATTGTAGATGGAGTCATTACTGGGCACAGTACATGCAATGTGGAAGAAAGATACCCGGACATTTCCAACAGTAGTAGGAGCAACGGGTCTTATAACTTAGATACTTTACCGATATATGTAAGTCCATAAGAACTGTAAAAGGAGTCATAACTGGGCACACTGCAGGCAATGTGGAAGAAAGATACCCGGACTGTTCCAATAGTACTAGAAGCAACGGGTCTTATAACTTAGATATGTTACCGACATATGTAACTCCATAAGAATTGTAGATGGAGTCATTACTGGGCACATTACAGGCAATGTGGAAGGAGGAGACCCAGACAGTTCCAATAGTAGTAGGAACAACGGGTCTTATAACTTAGATATGTTACCGATATATGTAACTCCATACGAATTGTAGAAGGAGTCATTACAGGGCACATTGTGGGCAAAGTGGAAGAAGGATACCGAGACAGTTCCAATAGTAGTAGGAGCAAAGGGTCTTATAACTTAGATATGTTACCGATATATGTAACTCCATACGAATTGTAGAAGGAGTCATTACTGGGCACACTGTAGGCAATGTGGAAGAAGGAGACCCAGACAGTTCCAATAGTAGTAGGAGCAACGGGTCTTATAACATAGATATGTTACCGATATATGTAACTCCATAAGAATTGTAGAATAAGTCATTACTGGGCACATTACAGGCAATGTGGTAGAAGGAGTCCCAGACAGTTCCAATAGTAGTAGGAGCAACGGGTCTTATAACATAGATATGTTTCCGATATATGTAACTCCATACGAATTGTAGAAGGAGTCATTACAGGGCACATTGTGGGCAATATGGAAGAAGGAGACCCAGACAGTTCCAGTAGTAGTAGGAGCAACGGGTATTATAACTTAGATATATTACCGATATATGTAACTCCATACGAATTGTAGACTGAGTCATTAATGAGCACATTTCAGGCAATGTGGAAGAAGGATACCCAGACAGTCCCAATAGTAGTAGGAACAATGGGTCTTATAACTTAGATATGTTACCGATATACGTAACTCCATACGAATTGTAGATGGAGTCATTACTGGGCACATTGTGGGCAATGTGGAAGAAGGAGACCCAGACAGTTCCAATAGTAGTAGGAGCAACGGGCCTTATAACTTAGATATGTTACCGATATATGTAACTCCATACGAATTGTAGACGGAGTCATTACTGGGCACACTGTGGGCAATGTGGAAGAAGGAGACCCAGACAGTTCCAATAGTAGTTGGAGCAACGGGTCTTATAACTTAGATATGTTACCGATATATGTAACTCAATACGAATTGTAGACTGAGTCATTACTGGGCACACTGTGGGCAATGTGGAAGAAGGAGACCCAGACAGTTCCAGTAGTAGTAGGAGCAACGGGTATTATAACTTAGATATATTACCGATATATGTAACTCCATACGAATTGTAGACTGAGTCATTACTGGGCACACTGCAGGCAATGTGGAAGAAGGATACCCAGACAGTCCCAATAGTAGTAGGAACAATGGGTCTTATAACTTAGATATGTTACCGATATATGTAACTCCATACGAATTGTAGATGGAGTCATTACTGGGCACATTGTGGGCAATGTGGAAGAAGGATACCCAGACAGTTCCAATAATAGTAGGAGCAATGGGTCTTATAACTTAGATATGTTACCGATATATGTAACTCCATACGAATTGTAGACAAAGTCATTACTGGGCACACTGCAGGCAATGTGGAAGAAGGAGATCCAGACAGTTTCATTAGTAGAAGGAACAATGGGTCTTATTACATAGATACGTTACCGATATATGTAATTCCATAAGAACTGTAGAAGGAGTCATAACTGGGCACACTGCAGTCAATGTGGAAGAAAGATACCCGGACAGTTCCAATAGTAGTAGGAGCAAGGGGTCTTATAACTTAGATATGTTACCGATATATGTAACTCCATAAGAATTGTAAGTGGAGTCATTACTGGGCACATTACAGGCAATGTGGAAGAAGGAGATCCAGACAGTTCCAATAGTAGTAGGAACAACGGGTCTTATAACTTAGATATGTTACCGATATACGTAACTCCATACGAATTGTAGAAGGAGTAATTATTGGGCACATTGTGGTCAATGTGGAAGAAGGATACCCAGACAGTTCCAATAGTAGTAGGAGCAACGGGTCTTATAACTTAGAAATCTTACCGATATATGTAACTCCATTCGAATTGTACAAGGAGTCATTACTGGGCACACTGTGGGCAATGTGGAAGAAGGATACCCAGACAGTTCCAAAAGTAGTAGGAGCAACGGGTCTTATAACTTAGATATGTTTCTGATATATGTAACTCTATACAAATTGTAGATGGAGTCATTACTGGGCACAGTACAGGCAATGTGGAAGAAGGAGACCCAGACAGATCCAATAGTAGTAGGAACAACGGGTCTTATAACTTAGATATGTTACCGATATATGTAACTCCATAAGAATTGTAGACGGAGTCATTACAGGGCACATTGTGGGCAATGTGGAAGAAGGATACCGAGACAGTTCCAATAGTAGTAGGAGCAACGGGTCTTATAACTTAGATATGTTACAGATATATGTAACTCCATACGAATTGTAGATGGAGTCATTACTGGGCACACTGCAGGCAGTGTGGAAGAAGGATACCGAGACAGTTCCAATAGTAGTAGGAGCAACGGGTCTTATAACTTAGATATGTTACCGATATATGTAACTCCATATGAATTGTTGAAGGAGTCATTACTGGGCACACTGCAGGCAATGTGGCAGAAAGATACCCGGACGGTTCCAACAGTAGTAGGAGCAACGGGTCTTATAACTTAGATATGTTACCGATATATGTAACTCCATACGAATTGTAGAAGGAGTCATTACTGGGCACACTGCAGGCAATGTGGAAGAAAGATACCCGGACAGTTCCAACAGTAGTAGGAGCAACAGGTCTTATAACTTAGATATGTTACCGATATATGTAACTCCATACGAATTGTAGACAGAGTCATTACTGGGCACATTGCAGGCAATGTAGAAGAAGGATACCCAGACAGTTCCAATAGTAGTAGGAGCAACGGGTCTTATAACTTAGATATGTTACCGATACATGTAACTCCATATGAACTGTAGAAGGATTCATTACTGGGCACATTACAGGCAATGTGGAAAAAGGATACCCGGACAGTTCAAATAGTAGTCGGAGCAACGGGTCTTATAACTTAGATATGTTACCGATATATGTAACTCCATAAGAATTGTAGAAGGAGTCATTTCTGGGCACACTGCGGGCAATGTGGAAGAAGGATACCCAGACAGTTCCAATAGTAGTAGGAGTAACGGGTCTTATAACTTAGATATGTTACCGATGTATGTAACTTCATATGAATTGTAGATGGAGTCATTACTGGGCACACTGCAGGCAATGTGGAAGAAGGAGACCCAGACAGTTCCAATAGTAGTAGGAGCAATGTGTCTTATACCTTAGATATGTTACCGATATATGTAACTCCATACGAATTGTAGGAGTCATTACTGGGCACATTACAGGCAATGTGCAAGAAGGAGACCCGGACAATTCCAATAGTAGAAGGAGCAACGGGTCTTATAACTTAGATATGTTACCGATATATGTAACTCCATACGAATTGTAGACGGAGTCATTACTGGGCACACTGTGGGCAATGTGGAAGAAGGAGACCCAGACAGTTCCAATAGTAGTAGGAGCAACGGGTCTTATAACTAAGATATGTTACCGATATATGTAACTCCATACGAATTGTAGATGGAGTCATTACTGGGCACACTGTGGGCAATGTGGAAGAAAGATACCCAGACAGTTCCAATAGTAGTAGGAGCAACGGGTCTTATAAATTAGATATGTTACCGATATATGTAACTCCATACGAATTGTAGACAGAGTCATTACTGGGCACACTGTGGGCAATGTGGAGGAAGGAGACCCAGACAGTTCCAATAGTAGTAGGAGCAATGGGACGTATACCTTAGATGTGTTACCGATACATGTAACTCCATACGAATTGTAGACAGAGTCATTAGTGGGCACATTGTGGGCAATGTGGAAGAAGGATAGCCAGAAAGTTCCAGTAGTAGTAGCAGCAATGGGTCTAATAACATAGATATTTTACCGATATATGTAACTCCATACAAATTGTACACACAGTTATTACTGGGCACATTGTGGGCAATGTGAAAGAAGGAGATCCAGAACATTTCAACAGTAGTAGGAGCAACGGGTCTTAAAACTTAGATATCTTTCCGATATATGTAACTCCATACGAATTGTAGAAAGAGTCATTACTGCGCACATTGTGGGCAATGTGGAGGAAGGAGACTCCGACAGTTCCAATAGTAGTAGGAGCAACGGGTCTTATAACTTAGATATCTTACCGATATATGTAACTCCATACGAATTGTAGATGGAGTCATTACTGGGCACAGTACAGGCAATGTGGAAGAAGGAGGCCCAGACAGTTCCAATAATAGTATGAGCAACAGGTCTTATAACTTAGATATGTTACCGATATATGTAACTCCATACAAATTGTAGACGGAGTCATTACTGGGCACACTGTGGGCAATGTGGAAGAAGGATACCGAGACAGTTCCAATAGTAGTAGGAGCAACAGGTCTTATAACTTAGATATGTTACCGATATATGTAACTCCATACGAATTGTAGAAGGAGTCATTACTGGGCACACTGTGGCCAATGTGGAAGAAGGATACCAAGACAGTTCCAAAAGTAGTAGGAGCAACGGGTCTTATAACTTAGATATGTTTCCGATATATGTAACTCTATATGAATTGTAGATGGAGTCATTACTGGGCACAGTACAGGCAATGTGGAAGAAGGAGGCCCAGACAGTTCCAATAATAGTATGAGCAACAGGTCTTATAACTTAGATATGTTACCGATATATGTAACTCCATACGAATTGTAGAAGGAGTCATTACCTAGCACATTTCAGGCAATGTGTAAGAAGGATACCCAGTCAGTTCCAATAGTAGTAGGAACAATGGGTCTTATAACTTAGATATGTTACCGATATATGTAACTCCATACGAATTGTACATGGAGTCATTACTGGGCACACTGCAGGTAATGTGGAAGAAGGAGACCCAGACAGTTCCAACAGTAGAAGGAACAATGGGTCTTATTACTTAGATATGTTACCGATATATGTAACTGCATACAAACTGTAGAAGGAGTTATGACTGGGCACACTGCAGGCAATGTGGAAGAAGGATACCCTGACAGTTCCAATAGTAGTAGGAGCAAAGGGTCTTATAACTTAGATATGTTACCGATATATGTAACTCCATAAAAATTGTAGATGGAGTCATTACTGGGCACATTACAGGCAATGTGGAAGAAGGATACCCAGACAGTTCCAATAGTAGTAGGAACAATGGGTCTTATAACTTAGATATGTTACCGATATATGTAAGTCCATACAATTTGTAGAAGGAGTCATGACTGGGCACACTGCAGGCAATGTGGAAGAAGGATACTCAGACAGTTCCAATAGTAGTAGGAGCAACGGGTCTTATAACTTAGATATGTTACCGATAAATGTAAGTCCATACGAATTGTAGACAGAGTCATTACTGGGCACATTGTGGGCAATGTGAAAGAAGGAGACCCAGAATGTTTCAACAGTAGTAAGAGCAACGGGTCTTATAACTTAGATATCTTACCGATATATGTAACTCCATACGAATTGTAGAAGGAGTCATTACTGCGCACATTGTGGGCAATGTGGGGGAAGGGGAACCAGACAGTTCCAATAGTAGTAGGAGCAACGGGACTTATAACTTAGATATGTTACCGATATATGTTACTCCATACGAATTGTAGAAGGAGTAGTTACAGGGCACACTGCAGGCAACGTGGAATAAGGATACCAAGACAGTTCCAATAGTAGTAGGAGCAACGGGTCTTATAACTTAGATATGTTACCGATACATGTAACTCCATATGAACTGTAGAAGGATTCATTACTGGGCACATTACAGGCAATGTGGAAAAAGGATACCCGGACAGTTCAAATAGTAGTAGGAGCAACAGGTCTTATAACTTAGATATGTTACCGATATATGTAACTCCATAAGAATTGTAGAAGGAGTCATTTCTAGGCACACTGCGGGCAATGTGGAAGAAGGATACCCAGACAGTTCCAATAGTAGTAGGAGTAACGGGTCTTATAACTTAGATATGTTACCGATATATGTAACTCCATAAGAATTGTAGATGGAGTCATTACTGGGCACATTACAGGCAATGTGGAAGAAGGAGACCCAGACAGTTCCAATAGTAGTAGGAACAACGGCTCTTATAACTTAGATATGTTACCGATATATGTAACTCCATATGAATTGTAGAAGAAGTCATTACTGGGCACATTGTGGGCAATGTGGAAGAAGGATACCCAGACAGTTCCAATAGTAGTAGGAACAACGGGTCTTATAACTTAGATATGTTACCGATATATGTAACTCCATGCGAATTGTAGAAAGAGTCATTACTGGGTACACTGCAGAGAATGCGGAAGAAGTATACCCAGACAGTTCCAATAGTAGTAGGAGCAACGAATCTTGTAACTTAGATATGTTACCGATAAATGTAATTCCATACGAATTGTAGACGGAGTCATTACTGGGCACATTGTGGGCAATGTGGAAGAAGGATAGCCAGACAGTTCCAGTAGTAGTAGCAGCAATGGGTCTAATAACATAGATATTTTACCGATATATGTAAGTCCATACAAATTGTAGACGCAGTTATTACTGGGCACATTGTGGGCAATGTGAAAGAAGGCGATCCAGAACATTTCAACAGTAGTAGGAGCAACGGGTCTTAAAACTTAGATATCTTTACGATATATGTAACTCCATACGAATTGTAGAAAGAGTCATTACTGCGCACATTGTGGGCAATGTGGAGGAAGGAGACCCAGACAGTTCCAATAGTAGTAGGAGCAACGGGTCTTATAACTTAGATATCTTACCGATATATGTAACTCCATACGAATTGTAGAAGGAGTCATTACTGGTCACACTGTGGCCAATGTGGAAGAAGGATACCAAGACAGTTCCAAAAGTAGTAGGAGCAACGGGTCTTATAACTTAGATATGTTTCCAATATATGTAACTCTATACGAATTGTAGATGGAGTCATTACTGGGCACAGTACAGGCAATGTGGAAGAAGGAGGCCCAGACAGTTCCAATAGTAGTAGGAGCAACAGGTCTTATAACTTAGATATGTTGCTGATATATGTAACTCCATACAAATTGTAGATGGAGTCATTACTGGGCAGACTGTGGGCAATGTGGAAGAAGGAGACCCAGAATGTTTCAACAGTAGTAAGAGCAACAGGTCTTATAACTTAGATATCTTACCGATATATGTAACTCCATACAAATTGTAGAAGGAGTCATTACTGCGCACATTGTGGGCAATGTGGGGGAAGGGGACCCAGACAGTTCCAATAGTAGTAGGAGCAACGGGACCTATAACTTAGATATGTTACCTATATATGTAACTCCATACGAGTTGTAGAAGGAGTAGTTACAGGGCACACTGCAGGCAACATGGAATAAGGATACCCAGACAGTTCCAATAGTAGTAGGAGCAACGGGTCTTATAACTTAGATATGTTACCGATACATGTAACTCCATATGAACTGTAGAAGGATTCATTACTGGGCACATTGCAGGCAATGTGGAAAAAGGATACCCGGACAGTTCCAATAGTAGTAGGAGCAACGGGTCGTATTACGTAGATATGTTACCGATATATGTAAC
Organism: Protopterus annectens; assembly: GCF_019279795.1. Classification (NCBI taxonomy): domain Eukaryota; kingdom Metazoa; phylum Chordata; order Ceratodontiformes; family Protopteridae; genus Protopterus; species Protopterus annectens. Next base: position 87,345,634 of record NC_056748.1, read on the forward strand.
TCCATACGAATTGTAGAAGGAGTCATTACTGTGCACATTGTGGGCAATGTGGGGGAAGGGGACCCAGACAGTTCCAATAGTAGTAGGAGCAACGGGACTTATAACTTAGATATGTTACCGATATATGTAGCTCCATAAGAATTGTAGACGGAGTCATTACTGGGCACATTGTGGGCAATGTGGAAGAAGGATACCCAGACAGTTCCAATAGTAGTAGGAGCAACGGGTCTTATAACTTAGATATGTTACCAATGTATGTAACTTCATATGAATTGTAGACGGAGTCATTACTGGGCACACTGCAGGCAATGTGGAAGAAGGAGACCCAGACAGTTCCAATAGTAGTAGGAGCAATGGGTCTTATAACATAGATATGTTACCGATATATGTAACTCCATACGAATTGTAGAAGGAGTCATTACTGGGCACACTGTGGGCAATGTGGAAGAAGGATACCCAGACAGTTCCAATAGTAGCAGGAGCAACGGGTCTTATAACTTAGATATGTTACCGATGTATGTAACTCCATACGAATTGTAGAAGGAGTCATTACTGGGCACAATGCAGGCAATGTGGAAGAAAGATACCTGGACAGTTCCAATAGTAGTAGGAGCAACGGGTCTTATAAGTTAGATATGTGACTGATGTGTGTAACTCCATACGAATTGTAGATGGAGTCATTAATGGGCACACTGCACGCAATGTGGAAGAAGGATACCCAGACAGTTCCAATAGTAGTAGGAGCAACGGGTCTTATAACTTAGATATGTTACCGATAAATATATATAACTCCTTATGAATTGTAGAAGGCGTGATTACTGGGCACATTGTGGGCAATGTGGAAGGAGCATACCCAGACAGTTCCAATAGTAGTAGCGAACAATGGGTCTTATAACTTAGATATGTTACCGATATATGTAACTCCATACGAATTGTAGACGGAGTCATTACTGGGCACATTGTGGGCAATGTGGAAGAAGGATACCCAGACAGTTCCAATAGTAGTAGGAGCAACAGGTCTTATAACTTAGATATGTTACCGATATATGTAACTCCATACGAATTGTAGAAGGAGTCATTATTGGGCACATTACAGGCAATGTGGAAGAAGGAGACCCAGACAGTTCCAACAGTAGTAGGAGCAATGGGTTCTATAACTTAGATATGTTACCGATATATGTAACTCCATACGAATTGTAGACGGAGTCATTACTGGGCACATTGTCGGCAATGTGGAAGAAGGATACCCAGACAGTTCCAATAGTAGTAGGAGCAATGGACCTTATAACTTAGATATGTTACCGATATATGTAACTCGATACGAATTGTAGACAGAGTCATTACTGGGTACACTGTAGGCAATGTGGAAGAAGGAGACCCAGACAGTTCCAATAATAGTAGGAACAATGGATCTTATAACTTAGATATGTTACCGATATATGTAACTCCATACAAATTGTAGACAGAGTCATTACAGGGCACATTGTGGGCAATGTGGAAGAAGGATACCCCGACAGTTCCAGTAGTAGTAGGAGCAACAGGTCTTATAACTTAGATATGTTATCGATATCTGTATCTCCATACGAATTGTAGAACGAGTCATTACTGGGCACACTGCAGGCAATGTGGAAGAAAGATACCCGGACTGTTCCAACAGTAGTAGGAGCAACAGATCTTATAACTTAGATATGTTACCGATATATGTAACTCCATATGAATTGTAGAAGGAGTCATTACTGGGCACATTGTGGGCAATGTGGAAGAAGGATACCAAGACAGTTCCAATAGTAGTAGGAGCAACGGGTCTTATAACTTAGATATGTTACCGATATATGTAACTCCATACGAATTGTAGACAGAGTCATTACTGGGCACACTGCAGGCAATGTGGAAGAAGGAGACCCAGACAGTTCCAATAGTAGCAGGAACAACGGGTCTTATAACTTAGATATGTTACCGATATATGTAACTCCATACGAATTGTAGACGGAGTCATTACTGGGCACATTGTGGGCAATGTGGAAGAAGGATACCCAGACAGTTCCAATAGTAGTAGGAGCAACGGGTCGTATAACTTAGATATGTTACCGATATATGTAACTCCATACGAATTGTAGAAGGAGTCATTATTGGGCACACTGTGGGCAATGGGGAAGAAGGCAACCCCGACAATTCCAATAGTAGTAGGAGCAATGGGTCTTATAACTTAGATATGTTACCGATATATGTAACTCCATACGAATTGTAGGAGGAGTCATTACTGGACACATTGTGTGCAATGTGGAAGGAGGATACCCAGATAGTTCCAATAGTAGTAGGAGCAACGGGTCTTATAACTTAGATATGTTACCAATATATGCAACTCCATACGAATTGTAGACAGAGTCATTACTGGGCACATTGTGGGCAATGTGGAAGAAGGATACCCAGACAGTTCCAATAGTAGTAGGAGCAACGGGTCTTATAACTTAGATATGTTACCGATATATGTAACTCCATACGAATTGTAGATGGAGTCATTACTGGGCACATTACAGGCAATGTGGAAGAAGGAGACCCAGACAGTTCCAATAGTAGTAGGAACAACGGCTCTTATTACTTAGATATGTTACCGATATATGTAACTCCATACGAATTGTAGACGGAGTCAGTACTTGGCACACTGCAGGCAATGTGGAAGAAGGATACCCAGACAGTTCCAATAGTAGTAGGAGCAACAGGTCTTATAACTTAGATATGTTACCGATATATGTAACTCCATACGAATTGTAGACAGAGTCATTACTGGGCACACTGCAGGCAATGAGGAAGAAGGATACCCAGACAGTTCCAATAGTAGTAGGAGCAATGGGTCTTATAAAAAGAATTTACAATAGCCTTTAGATATGTTACCAATACATGTAACTCCGTATGAATGGCAGAAGGAATCAATACTGGGCACATTGTGAGTACTGCAAATAGCCTTTCTGGCTAACATAAGAGATTAAAAGAATACTAATTTCATGAACTTTAATCATACTTTGACCTAAGAATGTGGTCTATTCCTGTCATGGTATTAGAACCCATTTTTTGTACATGGTCAGAAGGCAAGTTATTGGTCTGTAGTTTTTTGGATGGCTTACAGATTCACTCATAAGAGTGAGTATCATTCTCCTGTTGTTAACCTGGCAGGTGTCTGTTCGGGATGTCTATATAAGTAATTCTTATTCAGGGCTAAATCTTTGTGCAAAGATGTTATCACTTTTACCTAGACATTAGTTAGTGCATCTGAGCCTGTGGTTTTCCAATTAGGAGCTTTTCTTAATTTTTTTTTCTGCTTCTCTGGCCATTACTTCATCCCATTTCATATCCTGTACATTTGAACTCCTTACTGTTTTGTTCTACACATTCAGCACCTTTGTTATATTCATAGGGTGTTCATGAAAATTTCTCCAAAATGTGTCTATTTCTTCTTTTTTTTCATGGTGATTCAATTTCTTTGCTTTGTTTCCCAGTTCTCTATAAAACTTTTTGTGGTCATTAATAAATTGCTTATTTTGTACTTTTTCTTTATATTTATCTGCATATCTTCTAAGTGTTTTTGCCTGTGCTGATATTTTTAGTTTATTATTTGCAATAGTGTATGACGGATCGGGGCTGTTCTGATACTGTGCATTCCTTTTATCACATCTATTTTTCTAATTACTTTTTGTTGATCTATTCCCTCATCTATATTCTTCTAACATTAACATTTCTTGTCTTAATTGCTTTGTAGTTTTTTCTAGCCGATGCTTTGATGATGACATTTCATTTCTTCCCTTCATTTCCCTTCTTGCTATCCGTTTTTGTGGTAAGACTTGTGTCTGTTATTAATTTAGCCACACAGTAATGTATCTTTTTACTTCTGTTATGTTACACACATTTCTGCTAATACTATTTGCTGCTGTGTTCATGTGTTTTATCAAACTTCTAACATTTTGGGTTTATTGACTTTCTGTAATCTATTTCTTTCATCGATCTTAATATGTCTGTCCATCTCTATTAAATCAAGAAACTCTTCCTTTAGATAATTTTCTTCTAAACTTTGGCCACATTCTTTGTTCTCTGTTTCCTGAGGGCATTTTGCAGAAAGTTCCAGGTATTGAATCATCTGGACAGAAAAACAAGAAACATGCTTCATGCTTATCAAATTATATATAAAAAACAGTGTATACCAAGATTACATATTCCACACTCTGAAGGAAGTACAGGCCTCCTTGAAATTGACTGCATTTATAGACTGCAGACAAGGGACTGCATACATATCTGCTGTCCTGATCAGATTAAAACACGTGAAAGTTTTAACAAAGGAAAGGAAGTCTAAGGTGACCTCTGTGCTTAGTTTAGCAGAAGCATTCCGGTGTCAAGTAGGAATGGAAATCAAACCAGAGTAAACAAAAATCAGACAACTGAATTTGCCAAAAAGCAAAATAAAGACTATAAGAAAAAGGATCAGATGAGAAGGAAAGAAATGTGGAAAGGCTATAAATATAGTGGCAAGTAGAGAGATCTCCTGGAGCAAACATATTGATCAGGACGTGATGCAGGAATGGTTATGGAGAGGTGAGCTGAAACCAAAGCATGACAAGTTAATAATGGAAGCCCAGGATAGTGGACTATGTACATGCTGGTTTACAAGGTCTACTGAACACTGGGAGAAACAGACAGTGTCAGTTCTGTAAAAAAGAATTGGAAACATTTGTACACCGTGGTGTGATATGCTCATGGCAGACAACCTGTACACTGAAAAGCACAATACCGTGGAAAAACTATTCCACTGAGGATTGTACAAACACTGTAACAGAGAAGCAGCTGATTGGAAACATGAACCACAAAGCATTATAGAGAATGATGAAGTGTGCATCACATGGGCTCATCCATTACCAACAGTTCAAAAAGAGAGGCAAGAAAAACAGATAAAGTAGTCCATGGAAAAAAAGACATAAGTAGCATTGATTATTGAATTGCTGTACCCAGTGACTGCAATGTCTGACATACAGAGAGACACAAAGTCATAAAACACCATGATTTGCAGGCAGAAATTAGAGTAATATAGAAGAAAGGTACCCAGACAGTTGCAATAGTTGTAGGAGAAATGGGTCTGATAAAAAATAATTTATAGTTCTGGATCATTTCTCCCTGGGCCTCTGATGGAAATGGGCTCTGTCCCAGTTGAACTTTCCTGGAAAACAAATGTTAAATTAGTAAATTAAATAAATGTAATCATATTTAGATATGCTCCTTATACATGTAACTGTATAAATTGCAGAAGGAGTCAGTTCTGGCCACATTGCAGGTGCTACGAAGAGCACTTTTGGCTAACGTCAAAGACTGAAGCAATACTAATTTCATAAACTTTAATTTTACCCTGACTTAGGAATGGAGCTTATTCTCATCATACTATTAGAAACCCAAATGATTTGGAGAAATGAAGGTATTGCAGGTGACTGATCCATTACTTGGTTCATTTATAAAGGAGGAACAGCGACTTTAATTACAGGGTAAGTAATAAATTGGCCAAACCTGAAGCTTGGATTATCACTGAAAGCACCTTTATCCTAACCATTAGTGGGACCTGGTTAAAGGATAACTACTGCTATTCTCCCGTCATTCTTTCAAACTAGGACATCTTCAATGATTCTAGATCTGGATCAAGATCAGATGGTCAGCTCATAGGTTCACAGGTTTATAAGAGATCACTAGGCTAATGGTTCAAGAGCCTTTACAAGTCTAGCCGATATAACATGATTTTAGCCATATATGGTCCCTAGGGACAGGAAGCTGGTATGGGTTTGTGCCTGTGCTTGAGTATTTTACAGACTGCCCCTGTCCATGAGGGACATAGGCACTACCACAGGTGTGAATTTATGATTCCCCATCCATTGATCCAGATTGGTCTTGAAGACAGTCAGGGAAGTACTCTGCTTAATGTGAATAGGAAGTCTATTCCAAAGAAGGGGCAATCTCTAAGACACATGTCTATTTCTCCAGCATGCTCTGTTTGATTCATTGACAAAATTTAGATCACTAGAATGGGTGACCCTTGTACTGTTTGTCTTGTGGGTGTGTAGCAGCTCCATCAAGGCTGGATATGTGAGTGCCTTGTAGGTCTGGCATAAGTCGATAGGAGTCACAGTAAAGAGAAATAGCTTACAGTCTATCTGCAAAGGACATGTTATTAACACCCTGTATTTTCTTAATGAGGAACCTCTGAGGTCATTCCAGCTATTGTCAGTGCCTAGACAAGTACATTCTAGATGGCATATCATACTCGATTATTGGTCTAATCAGGGCTGTGCACAGTGGGAGTATAACCTCCTTGGATCTGGTTGCCGTACCTTTAAACTTATAAGTTGTGCCACATAGAAGGACTTCCATACCACTGTGGACATGTTGCAGTCAACATTCCAGCTACTATCTATCTGTGTACCTAGACCCTTCACCTCTGAGTCTATTCTTATGAGTGTGTCGTTAATGTTATAATTAGCAGACGTATTTTATTTTACAAAGGGTATGATAATGGATTTCTTTGCATTTAGTTTTAAGCCATGATTCTGACACCAATCATATGCCTTATTTAGTCTCTCCTGAAGGATATCTACATCATTTGTGGATTCAGTGATTGCCCCCAGCTTGCAGTTATCTGCAAAGTCATCCAGAGGCCTTCCACATTGGCCTTAGCTTCTGAGAAGTATATTACAAACAGAGGTGGTCCCAGTACTGAGCCCTATAGCACACCACTAGCAACTGGCTTCTTGCTAGAATTTAAATCACCCACTTTAACCACGTGTCCTGTCCTGGTTGGTCTGATGAAGCGGATGTTATTCTGAGAAAGCGCTTACCTACTACAATAAAGGACATATTGATTTTCACTGCTTTGTGGAACCAGATTATTTTTCTTTATCTTGTACATACTGATTTATGCCCAGTTTTGTGAGTTTACTTATCATATCTAAGTGGGGGTTATGTCAAATGCCTTGGCTGGGTTGAAGTAGGTGGCATATACTGTTTTGCCCTCATCCATAGCCTTAGTTGACTTTCTCCAGATTTAGTATGCATGACCTGCCCTTGATGAAGCTGAATTTGGTCGGGTCCAGTGTTTGGAGGTTTCCTATGTCATTATCTATCAGGCCCATGATTACTCTTAACATAGCCTTACATATAAGACTAGTCAAACTTATGGGTCTGTAATACCCCAGGTCAATAGATGGTCCCCCATTATGCAAAGGGGTGACTGTTACTGTCCTCCAATCTATCATGACAAAGCCAGTCCAGAGGCTGTGGTCAAACAGAAATCCTACTGGACCTGATACGCCCTGATTTAAGCTATCTTAGAGATAACCTGGTATAGCATCAGAGCCCAGTGATGCTGTAGTTTTAGCTTTAGAGAACACAGTGTCTGTTAATTGGTGATAATTGGCAGAGGAGTGGTTCAGGGTATTTCTTGGGGAAGAACTGGGGGTGATGGGGAAGTGAAATTTGAGATGAATTTATCAGGGAGCAGATTTGGCATATCTTCTAGGTGATTATAGGAGATTCTATCTATAATTAACTCTGCACAATGTTGGGTATTGTGCCTAACATTGCAGACATAACAGTAAAATGTCTTATGGTTATCCTTACCTTTAGAGGCTATTTTTATCTTAAAGTTTGCTTTCGGAGACTTGACTAGTTCCCTGATTTGTTTGTTTAGACTAATAAGGAACTTACTGTTATGTTGTGCACATTCCCTCTTAATTCTCAACAGGATTTTCTTTCTTTTGTTGTACAACCTATTAATACCAGGGGTACACCAGGGTGTCTTGTTTCTGCAGTTTGGCCTAGGCTTATTTAGTTTTGATACTAACATTTCTATGCAGTTGTTAATGTGGTTGTACAGGGTGTTTGTGCACTCATCTACATAGGCTTCTATGTTTTCTGGATTTGAGGGAACTTGGAATCTATCTATGCCATCAATTAATAGGCAGTACTTTGCCTTAGAAAAGTTCTTCAAGTTTTTGAGGTTCAGTGGGGGTCTAGTTTTACCTTAATTTCCAGGAAGACTGTTTTGTGATCTGATCTTACCAGTGAGGACATAATTCTTGGGGGCAAGGGTGAAGTACTCTCCCATATCTGTGAGCATCAGATCTAGGATATTTATTCCTCTGGTGGGAGTTTAGACCAGCTCCTCCAGGGTATTCAAATTCACAAAGCCAAGAAAACTTTGGGCTTTCACATTAGTGGTCTTGTATGCCTACCAGTAAATGGAGGGGTAGTTAAAATCACCCATGAGTATGGTAGTGGTCTGGATGGTGAGTGATTCAAGTAACTCTAGATATCTTGTGAGGGTTTCCTAATTCATTGAAGGACACCTGTAGCTAGTAAGAATATGGTAATGTATTTTTCCCATAGTTAGTTGGACATGGAGTAACTCAAGATGTCATATTGCTTGACCAGACTTGAGGTGAGCTTATCCTCAATGTAGATAGATTAATAGATAGATAGACAGATAGATAGATAGATAGATAGATAGATAGATAGATAGATAGATAGATAGATAGATAGATAGATAGATAGATACACCTCTGCCTTTCACTATTTCACTTTCAGTGGGTGAACAGAATACATAAGTGTTATAGCCATACACTGCTAAAGTGCTTTCCGTAACTTTAAACCATGTTTCAGTAACTGCACAGACATTGCCATTCTCCAGGGTGAGGAGAGCTTCTAAGGAGTTCAGTTTCTTGTTGAGACTCCTAACATTGAGCACTAACACCTTTAGCTTGTCCTGAGTACTTTTTGTTATACTGAATGGTTTGTCTGTTTGGCAATGTATAAAAAAGGCAATATAGGGATAGGTAATGCTTGTGCCAATATCTGAAAGCCTAGAGGTGACAGGTAGAGACCATCCCTGGCAAAGCAGCACGGCCTGTTGACCATGTCCTCCAGGTGACAAATATCAGACCCCTTTGGAAGGACACCAGTAGCTAAGTCAGTTGTTAAAGTCATTCATTTTCTATTTGTATTGTGGCATCTTCCTTGGTTAGCATTGCTGCCTCACAGCAAGAGGTTCTCCGGTTTGATCCTCGGCTGGGGTGCCTTCTGTGCGGAGTTTGCATGTCCTCCCTGTGGTTGCGTGGGTTTCCTCCAGGTGCTCTGGTTTCCTCCCACATCCCAAAGACATGCTGTAGGTGGACTGGACACTCCAAATTAGCCCTAGGTGTGAATGTGTGCATGTGTGTGCCTTCTGTGGAAGGTTGGGTGCCAGGCTGGCAACTCGACACCGTAAAACTCCACTGCCAATCATGAGAAGACAGGTGATCCACTGTGGTGACCCCTAACCAGGAAAAAGCCAAAAGAAGAAGAAGAAGATGGTGGCATCTTCCTTGGAGATTGTAGAATGTTGCTCAATGCTAGGCTCATACCTGCCTGTGTTACATATTCTGATAGTTCAATCATGTCTCCCTTCCTATACTCCAAGAAGGTATGTTTCAGGCCACTTATGCCCACATGGACCATGACTGAGTCATACTAGTGCTTAGGGGTAAGTGACCTGAGTACTTGCATGATCTGCTGGATCCTGGCCCCTGATAGGCACCTAACTGTAACCTTCTCTTTATCCAGGCTTGTAAGGGGGGCATTGGTGTGTTTCACAATGAAGTAACCTGTGACCAAAATATTGGGCTGTGAAATGTTTCTCTTTGTGGGCTTAGTAGTTGAGACACAGTTAGATGTGGCTTTATGTGTTGTGCTTGTAAACGTCCTGTTTGTGTGCATGCTGCTTCAAAGAGGACTGCACCTGAGAGGCCTTTGAGGTTTGGGTAAGTTACATGTGAGCACCTCTGCATATGTGGGTCTGTGTGTGATCCTTTGTGGGTGCAGTCAGCGATGTCTGTGAGTCGCTTACAACTTGTTTTTACATTTATTGTCTGTATGTGAGGGTCTGGCCTCCACTGGCACTGTGTAAGTACATCTATTACATAACGGATTTGTCAGTTTGAGAATTAAGTGGTTGTCAGTGTACAAGAGGCAATTACTTCATTACCTCAGGATGTCCACCAAGCTGGAAACAGAAATGGTAGGAAAGTCTCCATCTATGGTTGTAGGTCTTACTGTACTTGTAAGTGACAGTATTGGGGGGATTAAAATGGACAAGGGGAGGGGGCTTACTTGATGTAATCTGCAGCTAACCTAGACAGTGATGCTGCCTAGTGCCCAAAGCAGATACTGTCTAAGCAGCGATAGTCCTGGGTGCAATGATAAGGTAATGCAGACTTAAATAGTCCCAAACAATTGTGTAATTGCTGTTCATCATGCAAACTAGCCACCTGGTGAGTACTGTGAGATTGAGCTAAAGTTCAGACATATTTTTTTCAGGAATGTTCAAGTTCAGGAGATCGCATATATACAAGACACCACTAATTGCTGCTGTGTGAAGAGCAGCTTCATGCAAAAGCGAGGTTGATGTACACTCAGAAAAAAGCAAGATTTCTACTAAGCCCACGGGCCAACCAAATAAGCACACCATGAGCTTTCTGCCAGCAATTCCTAACTCAGATGGATATTAAATCAGCCCTCTCCTGTCACCGAAGTGCAGAATTTGACCCTCTTAATGTAAAATGACTGGTTTGGAGCCCAAGTGTTGATGAATAATAAACAGATGCCTGATACTAAATAACAAATCAGTGGATATAAAGTAATTCAGTACAGAAGAGCAGCCCTTACAGCAGTTTGTAAAGCAACTTAAACTTTAGGAAATACTGAAAAACAAATGTATATAACAGTACACTGTCACATATTACCTGACCAGCTCCTCCTCTCTCAGCTCCAAATTATTCACTCCATTCTATACTAGCCTTCCTACTGCCCCATCTTATCTCCTCTTATCTCTCAATATTCTCCCACTAGATCAGTTCGTAGCTCAGACCAAAACATTTTACAAATCTATAAACTCCTATCTTTACTATCTTACATCTTTCCTGGCTGCTGCGTGTCCCTGGTCCCAGTGAGCCTTTTTCTATTAACTGCCTAGCCTGCATTAAGACCTGAGAACCTTCCTGCCTGGTCTATAAGGACCCCTTCAAAATATCTCAACTGGCTCATCTAAATCCCTAAGGAAACCTGTCGGCCATTACTCTAACTCCTTCCTTCAAAAAGGATTCAGGAAAAGTATGTGTGACACCTTGACCAAACTGTGAAGCTGAATTTGTTTATAACACAAAATAAACTAGTGTCTGTATTAGTCACACTCCTGAGCCAGGCACCCAGCAGCCATACCCAGCTCTATCCCATAGGAATAAAGTCCTCTCTCCATTGCACTTATTACTTGACCCATCTTTTTTAGCTTTCTTTATTTCACTAGCTTAACTGAATTCTTACCTTTTGTCCACTTGGTGGCATACTACACTAGGCTTGTGTTGTATCCATTATCCTTTCACTCTCGTATTAAATTCTAGTCTACAATTTTGTTTCTTAGCTGTAACTGCAGGGGTGGCTCATGCTAGAGGACTGCAGGTCTGCAGCCCTTCCACCTAGAAACAAATAGAAAACAAACCGTGAAACTAACATTAAGAAAACAAAGTTAAAAAATTCTTCAGCTGAACTATCATACCCCACTCTCCTGGAACTTCAAGGGCTTCTCAGGAGTCTACTGCTTACTGATTGCCACAGGAATTTCTCCTTTACTTGCTCGATAGCCTGTTACTTCTTCCTGTAATTTAGCTGTCTGTATACTCACTATTTCTCCTGTAGCCCTCATATCTATCAAATCACCTCACCTGACCCACTGCCCTCTTCCCTCTACCATTGTCATGTATGACATTCTATTGGTTGGCCTCCCATACTATCTTGCCCAACTAGGGCTTATTGACCCTCCCTTGCCTCCCTGTCCTCACCTGCCCTATCCACTCCCCTTCCCACCTCATATCCTTCCCAAATAGCTTAAATCTGGGTAGCCCTGCGGGGCGCCATCTTTACTCTCTTACATCTTTCCTGGCTGCTGTGTGTCCCTAGTCCCAGTGAGGCTTTTTCTGTAAATTGTATTTTCTTTTCTGCTGTTCTCGAAGGTATTTTCTTATGTGTTCCATTACTGTTTGTAAGGAATAGCCCCTGCTTGGTACACTTCATTTTTATGAAGGAACTACGTTTTAATTCTCTTTTTGTAGTAACTTACTGTATCTAAAATGGCTAATGTAGTTGATGCCTCCCATGTGGGTTTCAGGTATGCTGGCCAGCTTGTTCTGTGAGCGCAGTAATACTCGCAGCATTAGCAAAGCTGAAAGCTTTTGCATTTACCTGCAGAGGGGTTTTTGATCTTTCCTTAACTTTAAAAGAGAGCGTAGAGTCTCTAATAGCATCCCGCTCAACTGTAGGAGGTTTAGTTAGCTGGAATGCTTTTGCGTTGACTTCCAGAGGGGCTTTTGACTTTATGTCAACATGAATGAGAGAGTAAGGCCACAAACAGTGTCTTGCTTCACAGTATGTGGCTTAATTAGCTGGAATGCCTTTGTGTTTACATGCAGAGGGGTTTTTGAATTTTTTTTAACTCTTAAAAGAGAGTGTTGGTCACTAACAGCGTCTCACTTCTCTGCAGCATCTCACTTCTCTGCAGGCAGCTTAGATAGCTGGAACGCTTTTGCGTTTACTTATGGAGGGGGGGTTTACCATTTATTAACTCTTAATAGTGAGTTTAGGGTCAATAATAACATCCTGCTTTACTGTAGGTGGCTCATTCTACACTTTTATCCATTTAGATACATGATTTAAAACTATAGATACATTGTTGCCTAGCTGTTACAGGTTTTCCTCCATATTTGTCATACTAGTGAAAGAGTAGTACTACTAGCTGCGACTGTTTAATTGGGGCTATTATTTTCAATTAGATTACTCCCGGACGTAGCGTAACCCCATTCGCACTAGATTATATGTGTTTTAATAGTAATCTGAAGTGCTTACACTTATACCCGAGGTCTGGTGCCCTCAGAATTAAATTTAGGGCCTAGCTTAGTGTATTTTGACTGAAATTATCTGTGATAGGACACTGTTGTATATATACATAGCCAGTTCCCTGCTCATGAATATAGATTCCCTGGTAACTGAAGCAAAATGCTCTGGTACTCTGCAGGGTTAAGATTAACTCTAGTTTTGAGTTAAATTGGAATATCACCTTCCTTATTAGATCCTATTTCATAGGCTGCACTTACTAGCTGAGTAGCAAACTTGGAACACATTTTGGGGGAGAGAATTAACTCGGTTAACCGTTACATGTACTGTGGATATTTTTATTCAAAACAAGTTTTCTTAAATGTAGTGTGCCTCGATGTTATGAGTAGCTGGGTTACAACAGGGGGTTGCAAGTATGTGAATGCTCGTTTAACTTTCACCTGTGTCAAAAATGACACAACCGGCTATTTAAAGGTTCTTTTTTTATTAGATTCTATACTGCCTGGTTGTATCTAACAAACGTTCATTGTGCATCACCTTTACTTTTTGTATCGCTGTGTTTAGCATATAATATGAGCCCACAACTCACAGACAGAGCTACAGTAACATTCCTGTGTGCGGTGTTGTTAATTCAGTATGTGAATGTGTTTAAGGTGCCTTTAATCGCAGAAATATTTCTGCTGCTTCCTAACTGTATATGCTTAAGATTGAAAATATTACTGTATTCCACTATAAATCTTTTCTTCTCTGTAACCTACCTAGATTAACTGCCTAGCCTGCATTAAGACCCGATAATCTTCCTGCCTGGTCTATAAGGACCCCTTCAAAATATCTCAACTGGCTCATCTAAATCCCTTACGAAACCTGTTGGCCATTACTCTAACTCCTTCCTTCAAAAAGGATTCAGGAAAAGTATGTGTGACACCTTGACCAAACTGTGAAGCTGAATTTGTTTATAACACAAAATAAAGTAGTGTCTGTATTAGTCACACTCCTGAGCCAGGCACCCAGCAGCCATACCCAGCTCTATCCCATAGGAATAAAGTCCTCTCTCCATTGCACTTATTACTTGACCCATCTTTTTTAGCTTTCTTTATTTCACTAGCTTAACTGAATTCTTACCTTTTGTCCACTCGGTGGCATACTACACTAGGCTTGTGTTGTATCCATTATCCTTTCACTCTCGTATTAAATTCTAGTCTACAATTTTGTTCCTTAGCTGTAACTGCAGGGGTGGCTCATGCTAGAGGACTGCAGGTCTGCAGCCCTTCCACCTAGAAACAAATAGAAAAACAAACTGTGAAACTAACATTAAGAAAACAAAGTTAAACAATTCTTCAGCTGAACTATCATACCCCACTCTCTTGGAACTTCCAAGGGCTTCTCAGGAGTCTACTGCTTACTGATTGTCACTGGAATTTCTCCTTTACTTGCTCAAACCCACTTCGTTCGCCCAGCGAGCTCACTCCGCTTCCTTACCCTACCCAAATTCCACCCACCCCCAGTGCTGCTACAATTATCCTAGCCATAAATCCCCTCCCACTTCTCTAATCCAATCCACTCACATCTCCTCTCTATCCCCTCCTCTCACATCCACCAACACTTTCTCACCCCTTCCCCCTTCCCTAACCTTAAAGCTCTGTATACACTTCTATACACCTCTCTTCTACTCTACCATACTCACCTACATCCAACTATGTCCTCAACACCTACTCCCGAATTATTAATTTATATCTAAACCTTACCATGCCCTTTCACACCCTTCTCCTCCCTTCCCTCAATATACTACTTCTAATAACAGTATACCATGCCACCTCCTATACCTCCTACAAACTGCCCACTTCTTTCCTATCTCCTCATCACTCCACCATCTCCCCTAACACTAATCATCACTCTACCACAACTCACATTTACTCAATATCCCCCTCTCTTGTTCATCCAAACCCACTTCTCTTCTTCAACCTAAATCTCCTATCCTTCTCAAGAAAACATCATATTCCCAAAGCATTATTGTACCTCCCACAAAACTCCAGAAGTAAATCTAAACCTCTGCTCTCATTCCCCTTTGACTACCTATGCCTAGCAGGAGACATACATCCCAACCCAGGACCAACTAGCAGCAGCAATCCAACTCCCCCCATTACCACCCAGGTTATCAATCATAAATACCTCAAGCTCCTGACCATTAATACCCAAAGTCTAAAAAACAAAATAGCCCACTTTCACACTTGGCTATACCATACCCAACCTGACATAGTAGCCCTCTCTGAGACATGGCTAAAACCCAATATTTTGGACTCTGAAATCTTACCCCCAGGGTTTCAAGCCCTTAGACATGACCGCCTAAAAAAGAAAGGTGGTGGAGTAGCCTTAATCTACTCTAGCCTACTCTCCATTACTCCCTACCAAAATCCTATTACTCAGTTTAACAACGCTGAACTAGTCATAGGAAACCTCAAACTAAATAACCATAAAAGTATCTGTGTTATAGCCCTCCATATCCCCCTGGAAACAATACTAATACACTTGAATAAATCCTTCTTTGGGCCTCATCTCATATCAGCCATGAGACATACATCCTAGAAGATGTAAACATTGACTGGAACAAGATCACTAGTAATAACCCCACCATTTCAATCAATCTATATAATTTAACTCAACTCACAAATGCTATAACCAGACCCAATAAAATTAACCCCCCAGGCTCCATACTAGACTGGATCCTTGTTTCCCACCCAAATAAAATCTCCCACTCTGGCACCTTTACCAGACTCCATTAGTAATCACTTGCCAGCCTTCATCCATAGAGCATCCCAATCCTTTCCACACCTACACCAATATATCCATACTCAGAATCACACAAACTTTAACCCCACAGCTTTCTCCAATTTCCTCAAACTGATAAATTGGAATAAATTAAAAATTCTTCCTCTAGACGATGCAGTTGAATTCTTCAACTCAACCTTCTTGGATACCCTTAACTCCCAAGCCCCTCCAAGAATAAAATGTATAAAAACCAACTCCACCCCCTGGCTTACTAAAGATACCAAAACACTCATGCAACAAAGGGATAAGACCTGGAAACTCTACCATCGTAATAAGCACCCTGACACTCTTCTTAAATATAAACAACTCCGCAACCTAGCTAAAAAAGTATTACACAGGATAAAAAAATCATACTATATCAAACTCCAGACTACTCATTCCACAAACCCCAAACAATTCTGGAAATCCATCAATTCCCTTTTTAATCCAGGCACCAAAAACAACCCTTGCTCTGACACTAGCAAACATGACACAGAAATAGCTACACTGTTCAATTTATTCTTTACTAACTCAATAGCAGAACTCACCAAAACCTTCCCTAACAACAACTCCTCCTCCCATCTCAAATCCTCTCCCTAATCTACCATCCTAAGCACTCCTCCTACTTTTCATCTCAAACCCATCCCCACATCATACATAAAAAAACTTCTCTCTAAACTAAAGACTTGCTCCAATGCCCCAGACAACATCCCCTCTATCTTTCTAAAACTAGCAGCAGGCAGTATTGCCATTCCCATTAGTATACTCATCAATAGATCCATACAGGAATCATATGTCCCTAAACTATGATGTGCCGCCTTTATCCTACCCCTCCACAAATGAGGCAAAAACAATAACTACTCCAACTTCCGATGCATAGCAATTCTATCTCCCATCTCAAAATTTCTTGAGAAATTTTTCCACCTCCAGCTAATGCCATTCCTTACAAATAACCAACTTCTCACCCCAACACAACATGGGTTCCGTCCTGGCCATAGCACAGTAACAGCTCTTCTTTCATTTCTAGACATAGTAAATGACGCCTGTGACTCCGGCACTCTAGTATCCACAGTCCTCCTCGACCTCTCCAAAGCTTTTGATACTGTCTCCATACCCACCTTCTTACCCACCTTTCTACACTTAACCTCTCACAAAAAAACACTACCTGGTTTAGCAGCTACCTCTCTGATAGATCCCAGGCTATGAAATGGAAAACTGGTACCTCTGCCTTCCTTCCAACCCCAACCAGGGTACCCCAGGGATCCATACTCGGTCCTATGCTCTTTAATATTTTCATCAATGACTTGCACACATCAATTCCCAACACCAGAATAGTACAATATGCAGATGACTCAACACTAGTCTGCTCTGCCTCCAGCCTCCTTGAGCTTCAAACTAAAACTCAATCTGCTTTCTCAACTACCGAGAAATGGATGCTTCAAAATCATCTCTCCCTAAATGCCAATAAATCTAAAATCCTACTATTCTCTCCCCATCAAAATCTATCTCTCTTGAAAAATCCTCGTTTAAAATTACCAGCCATGCTAACTCCACTATAGAAATTGTTCCTTTTGACAAACTTCTTGGGGTTACTATTGATGAGCAACTAAAATTTGATACCCATATTCTACTAAATATTAAGAAAACACATCAGAAACTTGGCATGCTGTATAGAAATTCACACTTCCTCTCCCCTCAACTAAACAGACCCTTGCCTCAACCTACTTACTACCCTCTCTGATGTATGGTGCTCCCTTACTAACCAGTCTATCTTCCTCCAACTCTTCTAAACTGGAAACCTGCTACAATAAAATCTCAAGGTTTGCAACTTCATCCAAATACTCTACTCACCACTGTATACCTCTCCACCAGCTGCTGTGGCTAGAGCTTCCCAATTACCTGGACTACCTCCAACTCTGTACAGCCCACAAGCTTATTTTCAAACCTAATACATGTCCAGCACTTGCTAACATCTTACTTTCCTACACCCCTCATAGCCCCTAAGATCTTCCCACCAAAAACTAATCTCAGTGTATAAACCAAATCGTCCCACTGGGCAGCTACTTCTGTCATTTACCTTAGCCAAAAAAATGAATTCTCTCTCTCTATCTCTACAAATCTCTGAAAACTTTGAACACTTCAAAACCCAGTTCCATTCCTACCTCTCCCATGCCTGGAAGTGCAGCTGCTCTCTACCTGCCTAACTTCCTTAACTCATGATCACTTTTATCACACTCAAAGTCCCATTCTTTCCTTACTTACCAGGGATCGATCCCTCGATAACTACTTTCAGAGCACTATCTGACATTTCTAACCAGTGAACACATTCTACTCTATACTACTGTTCTCAACCTACAAACATATAAATATGTATTATATATTGTATATATGTTGCAGCTTAACTGTAATTAGTTTGCTATTTAATACTTAAAAGTTGTTACTGCACCTCTTTGCTACTGTATATTGCATTTTGTTAACTATGTATTGTATTTTGTTAACTTTGAATTATCTAGCTTTTCTCTGTATTTTGTTAACTTTGAATTATCTAGCTTTTCTCTGCATTTTGTTAACTTTGAATTATCTAGCTTTTCTCTGCATTTTGTTAACTTTGAATTATCTTGCTTTTCTCTGCATTTTGTTAACTTTGAATTATCTTGCTTTTCTCTGCATTTTGTTAAGTTTGAATTATCTAGCTTTTCTCTGTACTATGTAGTCTGAATTATGCAGTTTACACTTTGTACTATGGAGCTTTTCTCCCCGGGTCTCCACTGAAAATGGGCTCTTTGAGCCCAGTGGACCTCCCCGGTCACCAAACTGGAAATAAATAAATAAATAAATAAACTCAAGACCAAAATGGGATGTAACCTCTCTAGCTACCATCCTACCATCTCTTGGAAAAGGCTGCCATTAGAAATCAGGTCCCTCAATCACCCAAAAAAAAAAATTAAAGCAGCCACCACGGAATACTTAAAAAGTCACTGGTCTTGCCACTGTACTCTCACCCCATACTTTTACCTTGCTATCCCTAAGACAGTCCTCTACCTGTCCACTATGTTGTTTTTGCTACATTGACCTCCTCTTATTTTTCATCTGTTAGCTCTGTCTAGCCTTCTCTTCCTCTCTTAGATCTCGCATCCCCACTATGAAGGCAACATCTTCACACCACTATTACAACCCACATCTCTCACCTCCTTCCCTCAAACTTGTTGTACAGCAACAGTAAATGATATTCTCTATCTTTACATCTTGTTCAGTGATACTATGTATCTTTACATATTGTTCAGTAATACTATGTATCATTACTTCTTGTTCAATCTTGTTCAATGACACTAAGTATATTTACTTCTTGTTAAATAATACTACGTATCTTTACTTCTTGTTCAATGCTACTACGTATCTTTACATCTTGTTCAATGATATTATGTATCTTTGCATCTTGTTCAATGATACTATGTATCTTTACTTCTTGTTCAATGATACTATGTATCATTACATCCTGTTCAATGATACTATGTATCTTTACTTATTGTTCAGTGATACTATGTATCTTTACTTCTTGTTCAATGATACCATGCATCTGTACTTCTTGTTACATGATACTATGTATCTTTACATCTTGTTCAGTGATGCTATGTATTTTTACTTCTTGTTCAATGATACTATGTATCTTTACATCTTGCTCAGTGATTCTATGTATCTTTACTACTTCTTGTTCAATGATACTATGTATCTTTACTTCTTGTTCAATGATACTATGCATCTTTACTTCTTGTTCAATAATACTATGTATTTTACATCTTGTTCAATGATACTATGTATCGTTACTTCTTATTCAAGGATACTATGTATCATTACATCTTGCTCAATGATACTATGTATCTTTACATCTTGTTCAGTGATACTATGTATCTTTACTTCTTGTTCAATCATACTATCTATCTTTACTTCTTGTTCAATGATACTATGTATCTTTACTTCTTGTTCAATAATACTATGTATCTTTACTTCCTATTCAAGGATACTATGTATCTTTACATCTTGCTCAATGATACTATGTATCTTTACATCTTGTTCAGTGATACTATGTATCTTTACTTCTTGTTCAATGATACTATGTATCTTTACATCTTCTTCAATGATACTATGCATCTTTACATCTTGTTCAATGATACTATGTATCTTTTCTTCTTGTTCAATGATACTATGTATCTCTACTTCTTGTTCAATGATACTATGTATCTTTACTTCTTGTTCAATGATACTATGTATCTTTACATCTTCTTCGATGATACTATGTATCTTTACATCTTGTTCAATGATACTATGTATCTTTACTTCTTTTTCAATGATACTATGTATCTTTTCTCCTTGTTCAGTGATACTATGTATCTTTACATCTTGTTCAGTGATATTATGTATCATTACATCTTGTTAAATGATACTATGTATCTTTACATCATGTCTAGTGATACTATGTATTTTATATCTTGTTCAATGATACTATGCATCTTTACTTCTTGTTCAATTAAACTATGTATTTTTGCTTCTTGTTCAATGATACTATGTATCTTTACATCTTGTTCAGTGATACTATGTATCTTTACATCTTATTCAATGATACTATGTATCGTTACATCTTGTTCAATGATACTATGTATCTTTACATCTTGTTCAGTGATACTATGTATCTGTATACCTTGTTCAATGATACTATGTATCTTTACTTCTTGTTCAATGATACTATGTATCTTTACATCTTGTTCAATACTATGTGTCTTTACATCTTGTTCAATGATACTATGCATCTTTACATCTTGATCAATGATACTAGGCAGCTTTACTTCTATTTCTATGATACTATCTATCTTTACATCTTATTCAATGATACTATGTATCTTTACATCTTGTTCAATACTATGTAGCTTTACATCTTGTTCAATGATACTATGTATCTTTACTTCTTGCTCAATGATACTATGTATATTTACATCTTGTTCAGTGATACTGTGTATTTTTACTTCTTGTTCAGTGATACTATGTATCTTTACATCTTGTTCAATGATGCTACATATCTTTACATCTTGTTCAGTGATACTGTGTATCTTTCCTTTTTGTTCAATGATACTATGTATCTTTACATATTGTTCAATGATACTATGTATCTTTACATCTTGTTCAGTGATACTATGTATCTTTTCTTCTTGTTCAGTGATACTATGTATCTTTACTTCTTGTTCAATGATACTATGTATCTTTACATCTTGTTCTGTGATACTATGTATCTTTACTTTTTGTTCAATGATACTATGTATCTTTCCATCTTTTTCAGTGATACTATGTATCTTTACATCTTTTCCAGTGATACTATGTATCTTTACTTTTTTTCAATGATACTATGTATCTTTACATCTTGTACAATGATACTATGTATCTTTACATCTTGTTCAATGATACTATGTATCATTACATCTTATTCAGTGATAGTATGTATCTTTACTTCTTGTTCAGTGATACTATGTATCTTTACTTCTTGTTCAATGATACTATGTATCTTTACATCTTGTTCAGTGGTACTATGTATCTTTACATCTTGTTCAATGACACTATGTATCTTTACTTCTTGTTCAATGATACTATGTATCTTTACATCTTGTTCAGTGATACTATGTATCTTTACATCTTGTTCAATGATACTATGTGGGCCGGATTCACGATGGCTTGCACGGAGTCTAAGAGTAGAGTAAGACTCCATGCAGCCATCATGTCCAACGAGCAATCCAGGAACAGCCTGTAGGGGTGTGTAAGAGAGCTCCTAAAACAGCTCTTACATGGACAGGGCTGGGATATGCAAATCACCTCAATTGCAGGCGATAGGCATGCAAATTAGGTAGATTTGCGATTCAGGAAGCCCAAACCTGTCCGAGTAAGAGCAGTGTTATTTGCAGATATGTACTCAGTTGACAACTGAGTACCGTTCTGCAAATAGCAAAACGGAGCCATGGCAGCTCCAAATAAAGGTTGCATCCAGTGCAGGAAGCATGCCAATGGCCAAATATATGGCCATTGGAAATGTTCCCTGATGCAAAATTAAAATAAAAATATTTTTTTTTCGCCGATTTCCGATGTTTAAGCTTAGCGCAGCGCCGCGCAAATGGGCTGCACTCTAAAACACAGAATACTACAAATTAATACTCACAAATGTGGATTTTATTGAAAGTGGTAATGTACAATGCAATGGAATGGCAGGCTGAAGACAAGATGGCCACGGAGTAGAGGTTGCTAAGGGGGGAAGCTCAGTCTAAGACATGTAACCAAGCATTAGTAGGCAATCCTATGTAAATGAGTGTTAAGATAGTGAATCGCTAGTTTACATAGCAAATGAGCACAGTCAGTGGAGTGTAGGAGTAGGATATGGGGAGTAACAGAGTAGAAGATAGGTGACATCATGAGGGGGGGTATGTATGAAAGAAGTTAAGCTCATTGGAGTAGAGTGGCATGTACCTGCTGTCATTTAGTCATCATGGAAAGAGGTGTGTCAACAGGTAGGCTAGGGAAAGCCAAGAAATGGAAGGTATATGCCGTGGATAACACCAAAGTTTCTTGCTGAGTGGGTATGCATGCGTGTGCACGCCTGTAAACCCGAGTAAGACAGAGTGCGCATGTGTAAGCATGAGTGTGCACGTTTAAGCCGGAGTAAGCATGTATATGGCTGTTTAAAGAGTTGTAAGCGCATTTGCGCTGGTGTGCGCGCGTTTTAACCCAAATAAGCAAGTTTTAGTCCGTGTAAGCATGTGTGCGCGTGTGTTAGCAGCTGTGCACGTGTTTGCGCTTGTGTGCGTGGTGCTCTCCCCTGAGGAAACAGAAAGGAAAAAGGAAGCACAACAAATAGTAGGAAGCTACCAGAGAGTACTAGCAGAGCTAGCAGGTGAAAACAATCAGAATCAGGCAATTACACAGGCAGTACACTAGCCCAGCCCAGCCTAGCACTTAAAACTCTGCCAACAACAGTCCATTATGTTTCTCACAACAGACACTGCAGTAAGCTAATAGAAGTGAAAACTGAAAAAGCTTTACTGAGACAAAGAAATGTTAGGGGCTGCCATTGCTGTTATAAGGTGACATATGCAACATGCTGAGGGTGGTGACAATGGAAATGCTGCTGGACAACCCACAGTGAGGAGACAGAGAAGAGTGTACAGGCCCAGGGTAACCTACCAGGGGCTACATGAGCTGGAGATAGTGGAGCGCTATAGAGTGGAGAGAGACCTCCTGCAGCAAATTGTTGAGCTGTGCAGGCCACGCCTCACACACAGAACCAACAGAGAGAAACCCATGCCAGTGGAAACCAAGGTATGTGTTGGCCTAAGAATACTAGCAACAGGTACCTTCCAGAGACCAACTGGTGATATGATGGGGATATCACAGGCATCAGCATCCAGGGTACTACACCAGTTCCTGGATGCCATGTCAGCACATGTTGGTGATCATGTATATTTCCCCAATTCCCATGAGGTATTGGCCAGCAATATGCGTCTCTTCCAGCAAATAGCAGAATACCCTGAGGTACTGGGTGCAATAGACTACACGCACATACACATCAAAGCACCAGCTGGCAAGCAGGGTAGGGTCTACTTCAACCACAAGGGCTTCCCCTCCATCAACTGCCAGGTCGTGTGTGATGCCCAAGGCATAATACTGAATGTGTGTGCAGGCTGCCCTGGAAGCTACCATGATTCCCATATCTGGCATCTGACGCAGCTGTACCAGACATTTGCCAATGGGGACATCCCACATGGTCACCTAATGGGGGATGCTGGCTATGCACTGGAGCCGTGGCTGATGACATCCATCAGAAATGCACACACATCTGAACAGGAATGCCATAATGGGGAACACGCACAAACACGTAATGTAACAGAGCATGTGTTTGGGCTGCTCAAGTCACGGTTCCGGTGCCTGGACACATCTGGTGGAGCCTTGCAGTACTCACCAACTACATGTACCCAAATTGTTATGGTATATGCTATGCTACATAATATGATCCTGTAAAAACAGCTGCAGCAGGACCAGCATAGGCCTGGGCCAAACAGCCCCACACCATTGCCAAGGCCATCACAGGCAGAGCATGACTCAGAGGAGGAACAACCTGAGCCTGCCCCAGTAGGCAGAAGGAGGCGTGCCCAGTATGCTTTGGCCTTGTCAAAGAGGCAACACATAGCACATACACTGGCTCAGTAGGAACTCTGGAAATGATACCCCTCTCCGACTCGCACATAATGTAAAAGGGATGCCTAGGTTGACACCACCTGCTTCCAAACATGTGCAGGGAGTGTAGTATGTGCATCCGACATAGGCAGCCCTGCAGCACCACCTAAGGCATGAATGCCATGTGTTAAGCAATATAAACCAGTGCTAAACAGCAATTACCACCATGTAGTATATGCAAACAAAATTGCACACACAAACTAGCACAACTGTGGTCAATGTTGAGTAATATTGGGCAACGTCCAGCAATGTTGGTGAATATTGAGCAATGTCGGACAAGCCTGGTCTAAGTAGGGCATAGCTGAACAAAAGCCAACATGCTCATATATGCTTAACAGGCCCTTAAGCAGTCCGGTCTGCTCAGTATGAAAATATAAAGCAGTGATAGGCCTCGAACCTAGGATACTGTGCACTATAACCAAAGTACTGAACCACTAAACCATGACAGTATTGCAGTGGTCCACCTGTATTACGGAATGTTGATAAAGTATTCAATGGAAATCTTGCAGGCACAGCATAATCCTTGTTGAGTTATGACACAAAGGTGAGTCCTGCAGTGAAAACAGAACATGACTTCCAACACACACAGTATAAATGTTAATATTGGTCATGTTCGCACATATCAGCAAATGTAGTGGACCTCAGATAGCAACATACTGAAGGGTCACACTGGGCATGCTCACACACTTGAATAAATGAGACAAATGTCAGGCAACAAAATCTGGAGCATTTCTCCCCGGGCCTCCGCTGAAAACAGGATCTGTGGAACCTAGTCGGACTTTCCCGGTCAACAAATGTTAAATAAAAATAAAATAAAACAAAACATGGAATGGTAGAACTGGGCATGCTCACACACCTAGGCCATGTCTGAGTACAGCAGTGGGCTATGCATATCTGGCAGTTGCGTGTGTTAACCCAGGAACCTGTCACTATACAGCAATCTGCCCTGTGCATTCAGTTATATGACAACAGACACATCTATAATACAGTGGAACCCTGTCATAATCAAATATGTTCTGCAGATACCAAAGTTGTTTATGGAAACTGGTAAAGCAAAGATGATAAAGACCTGCAAACAGTATCAGCAATAAACATTGTGCATCATGAACATTAGCATAGGTTCAGAGGTCGATACTAGGCTATCTGCCCTAGGGCATGTACAAGCCTAGCCAGAGTGTGTTTGGCATTCGCAACCCTGTCAGATTATTACACTGTGTGTGTGAATAGTAGGTCACACAAGATAGCCCATGTACATTTAGGCTAGTGTGCCTCTGTCTAGCAGAGACACAGAAGATATTCCAGGGGTAAATATACAATCACCCATACAGTCATCAAGATGTCTCCAGTAGGTGGTCAGTGGGTGGTTCTGCCTATGTGAAACTGGGATTACATTCTGTAGTGAGTGGAGCCTCTGGGATAAGAATCTGTCCCTCCACAATGTCCTACTAACATCTGTGCTGAGGTATACATCCCTGGAGTGCGTAGCTCCAAGGGAGTTGGATATCCTGAGGTGGAGCATGTCTAGTGATTCTGGTTTGGGTATATCTGTAAACAACAGGCACACATCATATCTGAGTAGGTGGTAAGTGGCTGAGTAGAGCTGGAGTTACTGCATCTGAACTATGCAGGGCATCTGTGTGAGTCCCTACAGCTGTTTGGTGAGGACCTTCTGTGGGAAGTACAGTTACTGCAGGTGTCAGGTAAGGTACACCCCAAATGTGGCATTGTAACCAAGCATGGATGTGATGAGTATAGGGGCACAATGACCTCACTTGATCTAGATGTGAAACCATATGGGATAAGGTGGCCCACATAGAAGGTGTGTCCAACCACTTTGGCAACGTGAATGTTAAAGGCGAGAGTACGAGCAAGTCATGTCCCCAAACCCCTAACAACTCCTACCGTATGTAATGGAGTACTACCTATGTGGTAATGTGTGGGCATGTTGTTACTCCCAAAGGGGATGACTATGCAACTAATGGCATTTAGCTGTAGGCCATGGCTCAGGCACCAGTCATCCATCTCTGTGAGACCCTGATTGGTTATGCATGTGGCAGCTGGAGAGTTGATCATGGCACCCAGTTTACAGTCAAGTGCAAACATGTTCAGCAATATTCCCCCTGTGGTAGCCTGTATGTAAGACAAATATATACTGAACAAGAGAGATCCCAGGACCAAGCCATGTGGGATGCCATGTGTAATTGGTGTATAGTCAGACATGGCACCTGCAATTCTGACCATGTGGGTGCTATCCCTGATCTAGGTATCAATCCATTGTGTGAGACATGTGTCCATATTGACGCTGGTGAGCCTATGCATAATGGGCCAGTGGGTTATTGTGTTGAAGGGTTTTGCAAGATTCAGGTAGGCTGTGTGGACAGCCGTCCCTATGTTGATGGACCTGTTAGCCATTTAAAGAATACAAACAGGTTCAAGAGGCAAGATCTGCCCACAACAATGCTGAAATGTGTAGGTCACAGTGTCTGTAGGTTCCCAATGTCTATGTGTAGGAGTCCTATGACAATATGTCCATAGCTTTGCAGAACAGGCTACATAGGCTTATAGGGCAATATTGTCTGTGGTCCGTTGTGGCACCAACTCTGTGGAGTGGGACCACTGTCACAGTAAGCCATTCCTTGGGTACATATCCTGTGGTAACTCCGATATTGAACAGTGATGTAATGTGAGGGTTGCGTTTGTCATGATGCTCATGTATGATGCAGGCTGGGACACCATCTGGTCACATTGATACTGTGATGTACACTGTGGGGAGGGCAGCACTCACCTGTTACTGTGTGATGTCAGGGAGGTTATACTCTGTTGGGATGGATAGTTGCTCCTAAGGGGGATGGGTGGGAGACATCTGCACTGAACCTGTTTGCCAGGATGTAGGCAATGCCAGTGGATTCAGGGTAGGTTTAGTCAGTATGCAGTAACTCACAGCATATCAGTGAGTGTCCACCCAGGCTCCTGACATAACTGAAGAAGGCCGTGTGATAGTCCTACATGTCAGTTGCAATTGTCTGGTAGAAGCGGCCCTTAGAAAAGTCCATGAGTGATTGTAGCTGTCTGCTAGTACAGATCACAGATGCCTTCCCAGTCTGAGATTGTGCTCTATCATGTAGTAGCGTCCTCCTGACATTGTACAGCCTATTAATGGCTGGGGTCTACCAGACAGGTCCCCTGCCATTGTAGTAGTGGGTCCTGTTGTTATTTGGGATAGCACAATCCATGCAGTCCACTAGGTGTCCATAGAATGTGAATGTAAAGGATGCAGCAGTGTGAGCCGTATATGCCACTGTCTCAGGATCTCTGAAGGATACCACCCTGCTTTGGTGAAGTGAGATGTTGGCTCAAGAGAAGTTCACCAAGATTACCCAGGATGGGTGTGTGGAGGGTATATGTATTTCCTGTGAGATACATGTATGTTCTGACCCTACCAATGAGGGGTGTATCACTGGTGTGGAACATAGAGTCCCCATGTTGGTGATGAGCAGGTCTAATATGTATTCCCCCTTGTGGCTGTGCTAACTGGTTGTGCCAAAGCATATGAGTCCACAAATTGTAGTGACTGTTGGGTGAGGTTGTCAGGGCTTGAGTAGTATCCCCAGTCAATATTTGTGTATATGAAGTCACACAATATAATGGTGTTTGTGGAGACCTTCATATTCTCCATAGTTCCCACAAAAGCCGTGTGTGGTTCCTGAGTTTGGGAGTGTGTTCTGTAGCAGGCAACAAACTGAAAGGCAGTATTGCACAATGGTAGTTGTATATGTATGGTCTGTGATGCTTTGTGCAGTGCCACTAACCTGGAGGTGTGCGTATCTGTGATGTATAAGGATACTCCCCCTAGTTGTGTTGTCTGTTCCAAGTCTTGTTGTCAGACAGCATGGTATGAAACATAACCTGGTAGTGCTGGTGTGCATAAGCGAGCCTGAACCAGGCATCTGTCGGTGCACAGATATTGCTCTCCTCCATACTGAGGAGAGTCCTGTGTGGCCACAATATGAGGTTAACACAACTGTTGTTGAGCAGCATTTCCCTTAGTTTCATTTAACCTGTAACGTCTATGGAGGTGGGTTTGTCTTCTGAGCCCTGCTTAAAAAAGGCACTATGATGGTAGCAAGAGCCTTAGCCAGCATACCAAAGTTCAAGGATGACAGGCGCAAGCTGTCCATAGTGAAGCTACGTGGCATGTTGAGCATGTCACCATACGCTGACAGACACTGTATCCCCTATGAATGAAACAAATTTGTTAGCCAACTGTTAAATGTGATATGTGTATCCGTATACTGTGACATCATAATCGGTGGGTGTAAGATGCTAGACAAGGTCAGGGTCATACTGGCCTGGGCTACATGATCAGAATGTACCTCCATGTATCATGTCATGTGGTCCAGGGAGTAACGTCTGAGGTTACACACACCAGCATGGACAATGATGGTGCCAGTCTTGTACTTGCTTTGGAGTGACCTGACTGCCTGTGTTATGCGGCAGATCCTGGCACCCAACAGACAGCCCAAAGTGACTATTCCCTTGTCAGGGCTGGTGAGTGGTACGTCAGTGTGTCTGAACATAAGTGTCACCTATTACAAGTGTATTAGGTGTGTTGTGTAGCCCGAAGGGCAGTGACTGTGTGGCACACTGACATTGTGAACTTTGTGATATGTGGGTATTGTAGAGGGGTAGCAGGTGTGTGAGATCTCTGCTGCTTAGGTAGAGTACATTTACAGCATTCAAGTATGTCAATGTGTGCTAATGTGGTTTGAGTGCTGTTGCTACAGGATATGTGAGACTGATATGTGGTGTGTGTGGATACCTTCACCACCTGATAGACTGTGCCACTCATGGGTCGAGAGAGTTAAAGCTCCCTGTATGTCTATATAGGTGCATCTCAACATATATCTGAGTTTGTCGGGAGGAGGAGAGGGTTGTCTGTGTACATGAGGCAGATGTGACATTGTGTCAATATCACAATATCCACCAGCTGGACTGAAGAGTACAAACAAACCGACCCCTGGACATGCCAGAATATTATCATGACATACTCTGTAGCCTGATCACAAAGGATCAGTATGGTGTTAAGCGTGTAAAAGAGTATAACAGGGATTAGTGCTCATGTTCATTAGTGTTTTGTAAA
Organism: Protopterus annectens; assembly: GCF_019279795.1. NCBI lineage: Eukaryota > Metazoa > Chordata > Ceratodontiformes > Protopteridae > Protopterus > Protopterus annectens. The sequence continues at coordinate 87,374,783 of NC_056748.1, forward strand.
GAGGAGCTGAGAAGGACTCCAGACTGAATCATGACACCTCCTTCAGCTATGTCATAAATATCAATGTACACCCCTATATGTCCTGAGTCAGGGCCAACTGTACCTGAGTGTCAGTGCTGACATCATGACAGACAGGTCCATATGTACATACCCATCCCCCACTGACAATAGTCCACATCATCATACCAGGAGATATCACATGTAGAATGGATGAGCAGCTACCCCCACTGCCAAAAGCATGGCAGCAGGTGGAATACATTGATTCCCAATATGTGTCATGCACAAACTACAGAACAAACAGATCATGCACCTGAACAGTCAGCTGAGCCGCAACCCTACACAGGATGTGGAACTGTTGAATGTGTCACAGCTACATATGGCACTCCCCGCAAGTGTTGCTGCACAACACACCATGGGAAGTCAAGTCCAGTATGCCTATGAGGTCTGATCTGCAAGATCATGGTGTCCATCATGGTTGCAGTCATAAACAGAGCTATTGGAAGCTGACACAGACACAACCCTACCAACTGTGGTATGTTCATGTGCGGATCATGGTTCCCAAACATGCTAGACTGTTTGCAAGGCAGCCACCCAGGACATACATCAATGAACACATCTATACATGTGTCACATAGACTTTGAATAGCCCTTTATCAACATCCCAGACACATTTAGTATCCACAAAACCAAGAAGCTGTGCATAAATATGTGTTGACATATGACGGAATGTCAATGTGTCCACAGATAGATCACACAAGGTAAGGATTCTGAGGTCATGTTCAAGCTGTTGACACCTGCTGACCCGCATGGACCATACCTGGAATGGCATAAAATAAAGTGTACACACATCACCATGTCCAGTCTGATGATGTCACCATTCTATAAATACAGCAGGAGAAGGGAAACCAGTCAGTAAAGCAAATAGTGTGCCGTGTTAATGCGTCTCTTTCCAGTATCATAACATAGTTAGGTAGGGGTTTGAATCCTACAAACTGTGTGTGTGTGTGTGTGTGTGTGTGTGTGTGTGTGTGTGTGTGTGTGTGTGTGTGTGTGTGTGTGTGTGTGTGTCTGTGTGTCTGTGTGTGTGTGGGGGGGGCGGTGTATGTATGTGTGCAATTGTCTTTGAAAGGAGTGCCCTTTTTGGAGACTGTGAAAACACACTAAAGAAGGTACATTCCTCTTTGGAAAGTCTGATGATGTCACCATCCTACAAATACTGCAGGAGAAGGGAAACCAGCCAGTAAAGCAAATAGCACACTGTGTTAGTGCGTCTCTCTCTAGTATCATAACATAGCTAGATAGGGGTTTGAATCCTGCAAACAGTGAGTGTGTGTGTGTGTGTGTGTGTGTGTGTGTGTGTGTGTGTGCATGTATGTGTGCAATTGTCTTTGAAAGGAGTGCCCTTTTTGGAGACTGTGAAAACACACTAAAGGAGGTACATTCCTCTTTGGAAAGTCTGATGATGTCACCATCCTACAAATACTGCAGGAGAAGGGGAAACCAGCCAGTAAAGCAAATAGCGTTGTGTCTCTCTCTAGTATCATAACATAGTTAGGTAGGGGTTTGTATCCTGCAAATGCTGCCTGTGTGTGTCTCAATGTTGGTCAACGCAGTGTGGGTTTTGCTTTTACTATGGTATGACATAGTATGATGACAACAGTAAGTGCATTGCAGACATCAGGTATCTGTGTGGCAAATATATATATGTGTACATGTCCCCTCAATCAGTACATAGGTGTGAAGCCTGCATACTACATGAATACATTTGTTTCCATTGACAGGTTGTGCCGCTGCTTCTCAGATTGTAGGTCACATATGTATGTGACACGGCCGTCCACTGTCGTGTTCTGTGGCCAAGGTCATCTGTGACACACACACCCATGACAGTTACTTAAGAGTAGTGTGAGTGAGGATATATGCCTGGGGTATATGTCAGACATGGTCATACACAACAAAGTCTGCCATGAATGGACAGTCTTTATAGATGTATGACTGCCTTGTGGATATGCATTCAGGCTTCTAATGTCTTATGTGATACACCTTGGGACTCCACAATACTTATGGATATGTGGATACCAAGGGACACATGACATAACATGGGTCTGTATGTACACAATGGTACCCAACATGCATGTTGAGGGCTACCACCTGTGTGGTACTGATGAGATAGTATGTTTAGTTCATGAGGATGACTATGCCATAGTCGGCTTACTGCTATACAGCATGTATCACACAACAGATATCTGTTTGTATGATACCCTTGTGTAGGATATGCGTCCCATCCAGGGAATGCATTGTAAACCAATCCATGCATTCCCAGATTTGGATGGACACATCCCTAGTGTGTTTGCATGTACCTAAGGGGGCTATATGACACACAGGTGTGGTCACAGTAATGGGTGGCGGTCATCACCACTGGTTAGTGTTATAGTGTAGCACTGGAAGGATCCAATTGATACTAGGTTCCCTACTACTGTGTGTCATTTGTCAGGACATCATCCAATGATTGCTTATAGTCATGCTGTTGAGGTTGTGTATGTTACCAGACCACAAATCATTGACTGATATTAATGGTATCACCCGCAGCATAGTGTCAACCCATGTCATACACACGTCTACCCATGTTAGTACATAACTGTAGTAGAATGCATACCGGCCATTGAAAGATGCAATGAGATGTTAACAATGTGTACTACAGGGTATGCCACACGTCCCATGTGTCAACTATGCACGTACATCCAGACAGTGTGCACCCACCATGTTCACAGATGTACACTTGCTAATCTGTACTACACACATCAAACACGTACTGTCCACTCACTAACACATGCTGGCAACACATCACACATCAGCCAAGTGGCACATGGGTGGATAATACATACTCAGACCTAACAGTGGTGTAAACAATGCTACACTGACAATCAGATCTTTGATGCATAATGTTTGCTCAGATATACCTACAAGGATGTAGTTACACTTCCTTGTTGACAACTTGTAATTATTGTTACACTGCTATAGTGTCACCCTGTGCATCAGCACCATGTTAGCCTGTCCCTCCATCGATAATGCAGATGAAAGGAGGCGGCACAGGTATCATCATATGCAAGGGCATTTTGTTGTTTGCCAGAGCCTGACATTGCACCATCTAATCGACATGTGTGTGTGTGTGTGTGTGTGTGTGTGTGTGTGTGTGTGTGTGTGTGTGTGTGTGTGTGTGTGTGTGTGTGTGTGAGGGACAACAGTACAGCATGGGCCAATGTTGATGTAATGTGTGTGTGTATGTGTGAGCCCTAGTTGTTTGCTTAATGTATGTGTGTCTGCATGCACACAGCTCCACCATGTGGCTGCCATATACGGTGGTTTGTGGGACAGCCACAGACTGTACCTGCTTGGCTGTACAGATCACTGTCTCCGGCCATGGACACAGTACCTGTGCCTGGCAGGGGTGCTATGGACAGTATCGGGTGCCAATCCTGACTGGGTACTGTCATCAGAGGCAGAGGTATGATGAGTGGACCCATGTCCCTGCTGGGACTGGCCAGAGCCAAGTGCTCGTGATCTACTGGGATGGACAATGGACAGGCCAGCCCCAGCATTGCTGGGACTGGTACTGCCACTACGGGAGTGGCTGTGAACTGTGGGCCATCCGCGACCACTGCTAGCTGTTGCTGTTGCTGGCATGCGTCTGCGTCAACGTCGCAACAGTCCCACGTGGTCCTGGTTCGAGGAAGACATGTTGTGGAGGGCATCTATTATCTCCCCCCAACATCTATCAATGACCTCGGTGTACATCCGGATGGCACCGGCAAGGTCACAGATGCTGTCATTGATAGCGGTGTAATGTGCCCTCTGTGCCCTAAGTCCCTGCCTGGTGTACTGTTCCATACGTGCCTGAGCCTGCATTACAGCCCAGAACATAGTGGTCATCGTAAGACCTGTGAGGGCACACCTGCCAGGGGCAATACGTCCAGTGGTGCTCCCCCGAGAACCCCTGGACCTCCACCTATGTGGTACCGTTCCGGGTCTATGGCTATGGCTGCTGTGAGGGGATGCAAGTGCCATGGGTACCACACTCTCCTGGTCAATGCCAACTGTATGCTGTCCCTCCCCTATGGCCATTGGTGGTGAGGGATGTAATGGCAGTATGAGTGTACGCATAGATGGGGTTGAACGCTGTGTACTGTCGAGTGGCGGACCAACGACAGACCCTGTCAAATCTCCCTGTGCCAAAATACATGTGTCATCATCACCACTACCCGTGGCAGTGGCTTCAGGTCACCTGCTGCTTTCGCCAACCCCTACCTCAGCACCTGTGAGAGGAAGACAGGAAACACGTTACAGTCTGCACATGCACACATAAACACATGAACACATGAACACATGCAAACATGTACACATGCACACATGCACATATGCACACATGAACACATGCACACATGCACACAGGAACACAGGAACACATGCACACTCCTCACTACAGCAGATACACACACACAACAGAAATCCAAATCATACTCAATACTGGTTGAATGTGGGTGACAGTATCACAAGGCAAACAGTCATGTCACACGTGTCAGCATGCAGAATAAGTGTTGATCAAGTCCATGCAGTGTGAGTGTAGACAGCCATAGTTAATGACAGTGTACATGGCTGTGGTGCATGTGTGTACATGTTCATTGATTGCCTACACCCTGGAACACAATGTGTACAAGGACACGACATTTCTGTGCAAGTATTATAAGCTCTGCAATGTCCTGTGAACCATCACACACAGGTATACATACCATGGCTGCATGTGTTATCTGTGTGTCACATGGATTTCCATGTCTGATTGCAGTGTCTGTGTCTGTAGCAGATAATTGTGGACACAGGTGTAGCACATGCATGCTATGTACACACAGGGGATGAGTGGTGCATGTATATGTGATGGGATACCAATCCTGGACATGGCCATTGTAACAGTATGGGGTGTAGTACCATTAGGCATCATCATCATCATGCATCATGTGGTCAGTCAAGGCCACTAAAGTGTGCTAGACCACCGCCTAGCATGCTGTACCTGAACCGCAGTGCCATGGCTAAGTTCACAATTACACAGCCACGTTGCACAAGGGTGTGTGAGGTGCCAATAGGGAGCATTGCCTAACATGACTGTGTTATGTGTTGAGAAGTGTTGCACAGCCCCATGCTAGGCCCCTACCCCTCAGGTATATTATGTGTGGTGTGTGGATGACATGTGAGATACTGAAGTGTGACCTGGCAGTGGGTGTCCGGTTACACTATGTGTAGCATGTTGAGATGTACTGTGTATGACAAACGTGTTATGTTGTGTACATGTGGGTCAACTATGCCTATCCAATGTGCAGTACAGTGTTGCCACATTTGTGTCTGATGCTCTGTGCATTGCATGTGATTGAGGCAGCTACTGACTTTACTGAGATGTTTCACGTCTCACAGCAAACATGCACAGCATGCATTATGCGTAGGTGTGTTATGTGTACATGGCCTACCCCTCACCTATGACATGCACAGTTCAATACCAAGTTTAAAGTGTTAACACACTCACCAGCATGTATTGTCTGCCCTGCTGTCACACCAGAGGGACCTGCAAGAATATGACACAGTTTGTCAGTGGCCACAACTGTGGCATTGCTACTGTGAGTGTGCTAAACTACAGTAGAACAACAGGAATAGGTGAACAGATACTATTCAAATTATCAGTATTGCACACAATAGGCAGCACAACTGCTAAACACAGTACACATCTCACATATGCATAATCTAACAATACAGGTAACAGTAGTCTACAGCTAGGGCATGTTACCTGCACGCTCCATGTCACCATGCTAGGTGGCTCCAGCCTCCATGACGACACATGTGTGATGTTGTTGCTGCTGTAGGCCAGGAGCCACCACACTTAGCAGCAGTTCCTCCACTCTGGTGAGGGGGGGGCGTATGGCCACCCCACCACCTGTGGCAAGCTGTTGTCTGTGGATATCATACGCACGCCACCTGACATGTCTAATTAATTCACTGCAGTGATGGCGTACCTGCTCATATGTCCGGTTATGCATGCCTATGTCATTTACCCAATGAACAAGTTCTTGCCACAGTGCAGTACACTCCTGCTGGTGCTGGCTGGCCCTGGAAAACAGCAGGGTATAGTGCTGAACCAGGCTGTGATGGAATTCCTGTTCCTCTGCGGCTGTGTATGAGGGATTCCTGTGATGAGCCATAAGCCTGGAAGACAAGTAAATGATATGTGTGAGCAAGTCATGTGGCACACTTAACATTATACAGTACAGATATCAGTTAACTGCCATCTATAGCATCTGTTCATCTGTCAGAGGATACACACATTCACTACCACATATCAGTGCTCAGCCCACAACTGGCTGCCAGTGCCTGCCACACTCCATATAACACATCAGTATACACCAGTACTCGGCACACTGTTTGGGATACAATGCACAGCCTTGCCAGGGGGGTACATATCAAGCTAATGCATGCAGAAATATGTCATCCATTGCAATGAATGTGAAGTACAGTTACAGTATAACCAGTAACCAACCCTAGTCATTGATGCCATACCCCTACCTAACATATGTGCATAGTTGTTAATATAGCTGGCATACTGCTGTAACAGAGTATACATGTTGCTAGGTACACACCAAACCCTGGATCACACATGTGATTGCGGACATGGTACAGGCATCATTACACACACATCAGACATTCATACAACACACAAATGTATGCTGACACAGATGAGCATTTCCTGTGTACCTTACAGTACTGTGTGCCCCTACTTACAGATACCTATGCCTGAGGTATGTAATCTGTGCAGACTACAGGAAACACACAAGACAGTGGGAATGTGAACATACACCATACTGTGCTGTTTAGGCCTACAGCTTCAGGTGGTACAACTGTTCAAATGTTGGCTGGATTCACCAGCAGTACCACTTACTGAGCATACATGTATTGCCTCAGCCTATGATGGGACACCACAGTCGTACACAAGGAACTATGTCACAACATATACCATCCTACTATGTCTGCATCCCAATAACTGACACATCTTACTCTGGCCTCATACCTAGGACACAAATGACCATGACAGAAACAACCTCACACTAAGCTATCACACCATTACAGACCTTGCACACATTCACTGTCACACTCATTCCACCTCACATAGCAGGTATTGCACTGTGTACATGTCTGTGTGCATTGTGTCATAAGTAGGTAATACGCTATTGGCCCTGGGGCCTACAGCAGGCTAGCCATATGCTACCCTGGCCTTTGACACACATGTAATTAGATTTCACTTCCTCCTGTCAACCGGATACACAGAGGTAATTCCCAGGGCGTGTTACCTATCCCCCAGACAATCATCCGGGGTATGTATGACATCTGCTACTGAGAAGCGTTGTTTGTTCATGCTGGGAGGTTTACTCCAGAGTATGGCATGTTTGCCAATAGGAGCCTATCCCTCCAGCATGTGCTGTTTAGTGAGGTTGTGGGGATTAGGGACCTAGGCCATGTAGACCAGTGTGATTGTGAGGTGTTGACATGGTGGTTGTCTGACTGCTATGGGTGTGGCATACCTCTGTATGTTCGGCAGAGATAACCTCTGAGTGGCCGGTATGCAACGCACTGTAGCCGTGGTTATGTGAGTCAGTCTGCATAGGGTATGTGTTTCAGGGCAGTATTACCCTTTGTGAGGTATGTCTGTGGCCTTTCCACTTGCTGTAGTTGTTATGTGAGGTACATACCACATGGGGTATTGTGATGAGTACAGGGGAACTCTGACCTATATTTCCATACATGACACATCATTTGTGATGACACGTACCACATAGACAGATTACAAGACTAGTGTGGCACTGTGAATATCAAAGGGAAGTTTACTGTCCACCTGTGTCCCATGTTCCTTCTGACACCTTCAGTGTTAGTCAGGCAACCACCTATCTGGTAGTTAGTGGGTAAAGTGTTTTGGAATGGGGTATGGCACTGCAGTATCAACACTGGTGTTCAGTCCATGCCTTGGTCACCAGGCACCAGTTGCAATACGTCTGACCCTGTGTCTCCCTCTATCACTATATATATATATATATATATATATATATATATATATATATATAAATATTTATATACATATATATTTATATATCACTTTATATATACATATCTATATCTATCTATCTATCTATCTATATATATATATATATATATATATATATATATATATATATATATATCCATATATATCTGTATATAGCTATATATCTCTCTATATATCTATATATGTATATATCTATATATATCTATATATCTATATATGTATATATATCTATATATCTACATATCTATATATCTATACATATGTATATATGTATATATATATATATATATATATATGTATATATATATCTATACACATACTTGTAACCATCCACTGCTGTACATATACATGCACATATATGCACATGTACTGCCCACCTTTCATGCTGGGAATATCAATTATGGAACAGTTGTGAGACATACGATTATGTAATAATATTGCACAGTGTTGTGCAGAATGCATTTTGCTGTCCTCAGGCCATATAGCCATAGCAGACCTGACTGGCTGTAACTCAGTCCCACAGCATTTAACCACCACATGACATATACCTGCACTGCTTGCTGTTTTCAATGTCACACACTACAACCTACATAGATATGTGCACATAGCAACCTTCAAATACATATATATGTCCAGCCTTCACTAATAGTTGCAGTATGTCCCTTGCCCTATGCACATCTGCATATACATATAGATACGGACTGCTACCACATAGGTTCATAGGTTCATAGGTTCATACTAGGCTATCTGCCCTAGGGCATTTATAAGCCTAGCAAGAGTGTGTTTGGCTTTCGCCACCCATTTTAAATTAATTTTGCTATGCGGTTTTTGAGGTTAGTATACTGTGCCTCTGTCTAACAGTGACACAGAAGTGATAGCCGGGGTAAACCTATGATCTCCCATCCACTCATCAAGATTCCTCTTGAAGAGAGTCAATGTGGCACTCTGCCTAACCTGGACTGGGATTTTATTCCAGAGTGAAGGGAGCCTCTGGGTTATGAATCTGTCCCTCCAGCATGTCCTATTTATTTCAGTGCTGAGGTTCAAGTCTCTCGAGCGCGTAGCTCGATGGGATTTGGATTTTCTGAGGTGCAGCATGTCCATTAATTCTGGGTTGGACATGGCTTTATACGTCAGGCACAGATCACCTCTGAGCAGGCGGTATGCCACTGAGTAGAGCTGGAGTTTCTTTAACCGGGCAGCATATGGCATCTGTTTGAGCCCTTTGATCCTCTTGGTGAGGTACTTTTGGGGTCTTTCCAGTTGCTGCAGGTGTCTGGTAAGGTACATCCCAAAAGGGGCATTGTACTCAATTATGGGCCTGATGAGGGATGAGTAAAGAGGCACGATGACCTCTCCTGATCTAGATGTGAATCCCTTCATGATTAGGTGGGCTATATAAAATGTTTTTCTAACCACTTTGGCCATGTGGTTGTCAAATGAGAGATTGCTATCAACTTGGGTCCCCAAGTCCCTAATGACTTCTTCTGTACTTAATGGATTACCACCTATGTGGTAATTTGTGGCACTGTTTTGCCAAAGGGATGACTATACACTTTTTGGCGTTTAGCTTGAGGCCATGGCTCTGGCACCAGTTGTCTGTTTCTATGAGGCCCTTTTGGAGGATGCTTGTGTCGGCTGGAGAGTTGATTATGGCACCCAGTTTGCAGTCATCTGCGAACTTGGTCAGCCACAGTCCTTCTGTGTTGGCCTGTACTGCCGAGAAATATATACCGAACAAGAGAGGTCCCAGGACTGAGTCTTGTGGGATGCCACTTGTAACTGGTTTGGAATCTGACATGGCTCCAGCAATTCTAACCATGTGGGTTCTGTCCTTGAGCCAGTTTGCAACCCATCTAGTGACATAGGGGTTTATATTTAAGCTGGTGAGCTTATTTATAATGCCCGAGTGGGGTATTGTATCGAAGGCTTTTGCGAGGTCCAGGTAGGCTGTGTGGACCACCTTCCCCTCGTCAATGGCCTTGGTGACTGTTTCAAAGAAATTGACCAGGTTTAAGAGGCAGGATCTGCCCTTAACAAAGCCAAACTGGGTAGGATCCAGTGTCTGTAGGTCCCCAATATCTTTATTTATGAGGTCCATGATGACCCTTTCCATAGCTTTGCAGACCAAGCTAGTCAGGCTTGTGGGGATAGTTTGCAGGATCCGTTGAGGCACCACCTTTGTGGAGAGGGACCACTGTTGCTGTACGCCACTCTTTGGGTACATATCCTGTAGTAAGGCTAAGATTGAACAGTAGTTTTATGTTTGGGTTTAGCTCTTCTTGGAGTTCATGTAGGGCGAGCCGGACACCATCTGGTCCCATTGATGCTGTGTTTTTGCTTTGGAGAGGGCGGCTCTTACCTGAGCATCTGAGATGTCAGGGGCAGCACTCTGTTGGGATAGATATTTGCCCTTTTGGTGGGGAGGGGAGAAGTTTGCACTGAACCTGTCAGCTAGGATGTTGGCAATGTCTGTGGGCTCGGTGTATTTTTTGTCATTTTGGACTAATTCTGAGCATATCTGGGAATTCCCACCCAGGTTCCTAACATAACTAAAGAAAGCCTTGTGATTATCCTTAGTGTCCTGTGCAATTTTTCTCTCGAAGCTGGCCTTAGACGATTTTATGAGTGCCCGTAGTTTTTTGCTAATACTGATCAGAGATGCCTTCCCTTTTTGGGATATTGCTCTGTCATGTAGTAGCTTCCTCCTTCTATTGTATAGTTTGTTTATGGCTGGGGTCCACCAGACAGGACGTCTGCCTTTGGAGGATTGGGTCTTGGTTTTATTTGGGATTCAAAATCAGAAAAAAGACCAGCACCAAGGAAGGTTCAAAAGTAGTTTAATAAAACTGAAACTAGACCGGTTTCAGCAGCAAGGCTTTCATCAGTAGTATAGTCAGCAAAAAGCACTTAGTCATCATCTTATATAATGTTCTTTAAGGCATCTATATGACATCACTTCCTGATAAGTCAAAAATGCAAACAAGGCAAAAGTAATTGAAAAATACAATCAAGGCAAAAGTAATTGAAAAATACATAGTTCAGTAAACAAAAAAGTTTGCTTGAGTTGCATGCATATCTCCAGATTATAATGAAAAAATCCAAAGAGACACAGTATACTGGTATATCAATGATAATAAACAAACTTAATAAGGACATACAATAAAGGGTAAATGCCCAAAAATAAACCGAAACAAAAGTCAGGTTATAAGAATTCTGGTGTTGAATACCAGCCACAGTATCCTAAAATGAGCTGAAATGCAAAACCTAAGCAATGCAACCTGATAAGAAATAAGTACATATCGTAATGCAAGTGATGGTTAATTACAAATTATAATTTATCATTTAATCCAGGAGGAAAAGCCCCCAAGTTTAATGATCCACCTTTTTCTTTGGTATTTAGGATATCATGCCAACCTGTTTTAAAGATCGATTCCTATGATATGATCAATGATGGTGAATGTAAATTTGGCAGTGGGATGTTTGATAACATGTCTATATAGTGCATTAGTTAATCTTCTGTTTCTAATGTCACCAAGGTGTTCAGAGATCCTGACACGAAACTGTCTAGACGTTTGGCCAATATAAAATGCATGACATGTACATGTGGCAAGATAAATAATCCAGTCTGAACTGCAGTTACCAAAAACTGTATGTCGTATATTTGTCCAGTGTTCCTACTAGTGAAGAAGTAGTTTTGAAAATATAGTTACAAAAACTGCAATGTCCACATGGATAAATGCCTGAAAGTTTATCTCAGTAAGTGTTCTTTGAGTTGGAGTGTGATCCATGACCCTGGTTTTATAGTGTGAAAATAAATTCCCTAAGTTTTGCCTTTCCTATAGGAAAAATAACATGTTCTCCAAGATAATCTTCCAACAATGGATGAGAATTCAATATATTCCAATGAGTATTAATAATATTTACTAAATTGGCACTATTCCTGCCATAAGTGGTAACAAATCTACATACATCTGATTCCTCATTATGAGTTTTAGTATTGTATTGGAGAAGAATCCTGGATTTAGCATTACTAAATTGGACTGCTGACTCAATAATGCAGTGGAATAACCTCTGGACAAAATCTCTTGGTTAGATCCATTTGATGGCTGAAGATCATCCACTGAGGAACAAATCCTTTTCATCCGCACAAACTGTGATTTCGGTATGTTCGAATAATATGTTTGGATGGAAACTATCAGCATGTAGAAGGTATTATATTGTGAGAATTTTCTGTGTCGGACGTTCTAGAGTGTTATCCTCCTGTCGAATTAAATTGACATCCAAATAACTGATTGCACTCCTATTATATTCCACAGTGAATTCGATACCCCAGATGTTCCCATTCAAATGTTGAATAAATTCCTGGAGGTATTCCTCACCTCCTTTCCATATAAGCCAACAGTCGTCCAGGTATCTTCTCCATATATCAATCTCAGGTAGATATATGTTATGCAAAAGGTCATATAAAATCATATCTTCCATGTAGCCCATAAAGATCAGCATAAATGGGTGCAAAGGATGCACCCATAGCCCTGTAGTTGCCAATAGCAGTTTTGTTGGAAATAAAAACATTTTTAGTTAGAATGTGTACAGCCATACACAACAATAAGGTGTTCACCCCTGGGGGGTATACATTGGTTTTATTTAGCCAGTATTCCAAGGCATTAATACCCCAATGAGGATGCTGGTATAAGCGAGGATACATCAAGGGTACACATAAGCCATTCAGGGTCCAATTGAGACTGGAGACTATCTGCAAAATTCAGTCGTGTCCTTGATTCTTGCTCTAACACATGTTAACAGTGGTTTCAATTTTCAGTTAGAAAAACAGACAAGGGTTCAGTGAGTGACCCAATGCCAGATCCAATCGGTCTCCCTGGTGGCTGCTCACTGGACTTATGAGTCTTAGGACGTACATAACGCTGTTGTTTACAGGATCCTTAACCGTCAAATGAGTTTTGGTTTATCAGAGATAATTCCAGATTCTACAGCCTTTTCAAAATTCATTAATTTCAAGGCAAAACCTGGAGTAGGATCAATCTCCATCTTCATGTAATGATGATGGTTGGAAAGTTGTCTAAGACCTTCATTCACATAATACTCAGGATCCATCACCACCACCGCACCCCCTTTGTCGGCAGAAATAATAACAATATCCGTATTATTTCTGAGTTGTGTGAGTGCTATTTGTTCCTTCCTAGACATGTTATGCTTTATAGTGTCAACAGAACCCAAATTGAAGTGTATATCCTTTATAACCACCTGCTGGAAAACAGCAACATGTTTATCCATGGGAGGGTTAAATGTAGATTTGTGAAATCTAAAATCAGATGATCTTTGAGCATTGTCAGTTTGATCTTGTTGTTGAAAAAATAATTTCAAGTTAATGAAGAGCTCTTCTAAGTTTTTGACCTCTGTGTTTCCTTCCTGCCCTGTGTTTTTTCCCCCTAAAGGGACCTCAGTCCTTCGACCCCTTTTAGCATTTGGAGAATCACCAATATTAGGTGTCTCAGTGTCAGTAGTCGAAGAATCCTCACCAGAGGTAATAAAGCTAGCCCAGTCTTCATGTCGATAGTGAAGTAAATCATTCATGTACTAATGTTTTAAATATTTCAAGTCATATTTTGACTGATGATCAATATTCCCTTCTTAATAAAGGCCTTGGTTTTATACCTGTTTTTTTCACTGATGAAAGTATTTTGGTTTCTGATACAATGGATTTTTGTAGGAAAATTAACTTGAAATTATTTTTTCAACAACAAGATCAAACTGACAATGCTCAAAGATCATCTGATTTTAGATTTCACAAATCTACATTTAACCCTCCCATGGATAAACATGTTGCTGTTTTCCAGCAGGCGGTTATAAAGGATATACACTTCAATTTGGGTTCTGTTGACACTATAAAGCATAACATGTCTAGGAAGGAACAAATAGCACTCACAACTCAGAAATAAGGATATTGTTATTATTTCTGCCGACAAAGGGTGGTGGTGATGGATACTGAGTATTATGTGAATGAAGGTCTTAGACAACTTTCCAACCATCATCATTACATGAAGATGGAGATTGATCCTACTCCAGGTTTTGCCTTGGAAATTAATGAATTTTTGGAAAAGGCTGTAGAATCTGGAATTATCTCTGATAAAACCAAAACTCATTTGACGGTTAAGGATCCTGTCAAACAACAACTTTATCTACTTCCTAAGATTCATAAGTCCATTGATCAGCCACCAGGCAGACCGATTGTATCTGGCATTGGGTCACTCACTGAACCCTTGTCTGTTTTCTAACTGAAAAATTGAAACCACTGTTAACATGTGTTAGAGCAAGAATCAAGGACACGACTGAATTTTTGCAGATAGTCTCCGTCTCAATTGGACCCTGAATGGCTTATGTACCCTTGATGTATCCTCGCTTTATACCAGCATCCCTCATTGGGCTGGTATTAATGCCTTGGAATACTGGCTAAATAAAACCAATTTATACCCCCAGGATGAACACCTTATTGTTGTGTATGGCTGAACACATTCTAACTAAAAATGTTTTTATTTCCAACAAAACTGCTATTGGCAACTACAGAATGCTATGGGTGCATCCTTTGCACCCATTTATGCTGATCTTTTTATGGGCTACATGGAAGATATGATTTTATATGACCCTTTGCATAACATATATCTACCTGAGATTGATATATGGAGAAGATATCTGGACGACTGTTGGCTTATATGGAAAGGAGGTGAGGAATACCTCCAGGAATTTATTCAACATTTGAATGGGAACATCTGGGGTATCAAATTCACTGTGGAATATAATAGGAGTGCAATCAGTTATTTGGATGTCAATTTAATTCAACAGGAGGATAACACTCTTAGAACGTCCGTACACAGAAAATTCTCACAATATAATACCCTTCTACATGCTGATAGTTTCCATCCGAAACATATTATTCGGAACATACCGAAATCACAGTTTGTGCGGATGAAAAGGATTTGTTCCTCAGTGGATGATCTTCAGCGTCATCAAATGGATCTAACCAAGAGATTTTTGTCCAGAGGTTATTCCACTCGTACTATTGAGTCAGCAGTCCAATTTAGTAATGCTAAATCCAGGGATTCTCTTCTCCAATACAATACTAAAACTCATAATGAGGAATCAGATGTATGTAGATTTGTTACCACTTATGGCAGGAATAGTGCCAATTTAGTAAATATTATTAATACTCATTGGAATATATTGAATTCTCATCCATTGTTGGAAGATTATCTCGGAGAACGATGTTATTTTTCCTATAGGAAAGGCAAAACTTTAGGGAATTTATTTTCACACTATAAAAAAACCAGGGTCATGGATCACTCTCCAACTCAAAGAACACTTACTGGAGATAAACTTTCAGGCATTTATCCATATGGACATTGCAGTTTTTGTAACTATATTTTCAAAACTACTTCTTTCACTAGTAGGAACACTGGACAAATATACGACATACAGTTTTTTGGTAACTGCAGTTCAGACTGGATTATTTATCTTGCCACATGTACATGTCATGCATTTTATATTGGCCAAACGTCTAGACAGTTTCGTGTCAGGATCTCTGAACACCTTGGTGACATTAGAAACAGAAGATTAACTAATGCACTATATAGACATGTTATCAAACATCCCACTGCCAAATTTACATTCACCATCATTGATCATATCATAGGAATCGATCTTTAAAACAGGTTGGCATGATATCCTAAATACCAAAGAAAAAGGTGGATCATTAAACTTGGGGGCTTTTCCCTCCTGGATTAAATGATAAATTATAATTTGTAATTAACCATCACTTGCATTACGATATGTACTTATTTCTTATCAGGTTGCATTGCTTAGGTTTTTGCATTTCAGCTCATTTTAGGATACTGTGGCTGGTATTCAACACCAGAATTCTTATAACCTGACTTTTGTTTCGGGTTTATTTTGGGCATTTACCCTTTATTGTATGTTTCTTATTAAGTTTGTTTATTATCATTGATATACCAGTATACTGTGTCTCTTTGGATTTTTTCATTATAATCTGGAGATATGCATGCAACTCAAGCAAACTTTTTTGTTTACTGAACTATGTATTTTTCAATTACTTTTGCCTTGATTGTATTTTTCAATTACTTTTGCCTTGTTTGCATTTTTGACTTATCAGGAAGTGATGTCATATAGATGCCTTAAAGAACATTATATAAGATGATGACTAAGTGCTTTTTGCTGACTATACTACTGATGAAAGCCTTGCTGCTGAAACCGGTCTAGTTTCAGTTTTATTAAACTACTTTGAACCTTCCTTGGTGCTGGCCTTTTTTCTGATTTTGGGTCTAACAAGTGCTCTTGCCGTGCACCAGCCTAACTTGCTAGCTCCTATACACTACTTTTATTTGGGATTGCATGATCCATGCATTCCTGAAGGTGTTCATAGAATGCGTTTATAAAGGATTCTGCGGTCTGGGCCGTATTTTCCACAGGCCCGGGGGCTTTGAAGGATTTCGCCTCGGTTTTGAGGCGTGTGAAATTTGCTTTAGAGAAGTTTTTCACTGTGGTTTTCTGGGCAGGGCGTGGGGTCGGGATGTGAATATCCAGTGAGATTAGTTTATGGTCTGATCTTACCAGTGAGGGATACACTTCTGGTCTGGAGCATAGTGTCCCCATGTTGGTGATGATCAGGTCCAGTATGTTTTCCCTCTTGTGGGAGTGGTAACAAGTTGTTCCATAGCATTTGAGTTTATAAATTCTAGGAACCTTTGGGCTAGGGTGTTGGAGCTAGAGTAATGCTCCCAGTCTATGTTTGAGTAGTTGAAGTCGCCCAATATAATGGTGTTTGGAGAGACCTTCATATTTTCCAGTATTCTCAGGAAGGCCAAGTGGGGTTCCTGTGTTTGGGAGGGTAGTCTGTAGCAGGCTATAAACTGGAAGGCAGTTTTACCCACAGTTAGTTGCACATGGATAGTCTCTGATGCTTCGTGCTGTGCCACCAACCTGGAGGTGTGGGTATCTTTGACGAATATTGATACTCCCCCTCCTTTTGTGGTTCGGTCCAAGTTTTGGGGCCGAAAAGCATGGTATGAGGTATAACCTGGTAGTACTGGGGTGCTCTCGGGAGCCTTGAACCAGGTTTCTGTTACTGCACAGATATCGATGTTCTCCATGCTAAGGAGAGTTTCGAATGCGTGCATCTTGAGGTTTAGACTTCTGGCGTTGAGTAGCATTACTCTTAGTTTCTTATCCCTTGTGATACCTATGGAGGTGGGTTCACAGTATGTACAGTACCCTTCAGACACATCATTCGGATGCCAGCAAATACATTAGTGTTACATCCCTTACCTTTGCATTTCTCACCTCAGTCTGTTGTACCTGTTGATGCTTTCTTTTTTTTGTTTTTTTTAGGTTGGTGTTTTCAACTGCCTCTGTTTGTTTTTGTTTTTTTTTTTTGGTTGGTGTCTCCAACTGCCTCTGTTTGTTGCTTTTCTTTTGTTTTGGTTGGTGTCTCCAACCGCCTCTGTTTGTTTTTTTTTTTTTTTTGGTTGGTGTCTCTAACTGCCTCTGTTTGTTGTTATTTATTGGGGTGGTGTCTCCAACTGCCTCTGTTTGTTTGTTTGTTTGTCTGTGTCTGTATCTGTCTCTCTCACTCGCTCTCTCTCTCTCCAGTTGCTGCAATGATATTATTGCATGTGTGGAGAGCAAGTACAGGCTGCTTTTGTAGGTATCTGCACATGTGCATGTGATGGCCTCTGCACCAATTGGTGCCCACCATTTAGTAATTGCATGCAGCCTGCTGTGTGGTAATTCTCACTGTGATTTCAGGACACTGCTATAAAATGATAGGTTAGGTAGGTGTAGGCCTTTCAGTTTTGCAAGGTGGGGACCATGCTTGTTTGCTGTGGATGCTGTTGTGTCAGTCAGAAGGTTGGTATATGTCTCATATCTGAAGCTGGGTTGTAGCCAGTGAAATGCATGTTGTACTGAAACCTGACTGTTGCTTCTTCCAGTACACTCTTCTCAGTGTGTAAGTTTACTCACACCTCCTAATGCTAACACTGGATACATGGGAGTATGTACTTTCATTTGGAATTAGGGAATTAACTGGCATACAACAGTAGTTATTGCAATGTATTCCTATGGCTTTCCTATTTTCCCTTTACATTCACTCCATGTAATGCATGTTATATTTCTTTCAGCACCAAGTTATTGTATATTTATTTTATTTTTATTTTCAGTTTGATTACCAGGGAAGTCCACTGGGCCTAAAAGTGCCCGTTTTCAGTGGAGGCCCAGGGAGAAAAGCTCTGTATGCAATACAAATACAATGAAGGTTACATTATGTTAAAGTAAAATACAAGAATAGAATTCATACATTCAGAAATGCAGATGCATAAGATGTAAATCAAACAACACAGCTAATAGATAATAGAGAACACCCATTACTGGAATATCAATTCAGAACAATATGATACAAATATCTGTAAGAATAGGAACATTTTTTTTTTACATTGTGATATTGATATATACAGTATTTGCAGTTTGTAGTGTTAAGGAAGAAATTCATTAGTCAGAGAAAGACTGCTGAATCTATTTTAGGAGAGTAGAAGTAAACGCAAGCAATGTAGAATAGTCAATGGGGGCATTCAGTAGAATTTATGTAGGGTGGAATCAGGAGCATTTCCGTTTGGATGATAGGTATAGGAATAGTTGGGTCTTGAATGATTCTATGTTGGGTATATTCCTGAGAGAAGGGGGAAGAGAGTTCCATTTCTTACCTAGTGAGAAGGAGAGAAGTAGTTGGCCAGCGGGACGTTTTGGTTTGTAGATGGAGACAGTTTGGTGTTCGGATCTCAGAGATCTATTCGGGATGTATGGAGGAAGGACGTTTGTTATGGATGGGCATTTTTCAAGGTAGAATATTAATTTGTGAGCTGTGGTTAGTTGGAGATAGTCTAGGTGGTTAGATAGTTCTAGCCAGTTTAGAGATTGTAGGGAAAGGCAGTGGTGAGTTGAGGTTTTGGAATTAGAGGCAAATTTAGAGACCTTATTATAGCAAGTTTCAAGTTTAGAGATGATAGAAGAAGACAGATTAGTTAAGAGAGGGGCGCCATAGAGTAGTGTAGGTAGAAGGTAGGTAGTTGCCTGGGTATGTCTAGAGAAGTTGGTAAGAAAGCAGTTGTTCCGATAGAGCATACCTAACTTTTGGTGGGTTTTCTTTATGTTTTGTTGTATGTGGATGTCAAATTTCAGGTTTTCTTCTATAGTAATGCCAAGAAGTTTTGCGGAGCGGACAACTTCAATAGCAGTGTTGGTTTGGCTTAGGACTAGGAAAGCGTTTTTGTCAAAGGAGAAAGCCCTAGTAGGAGGGAAGAGTAGTATTTTAGATTTGTTAGAGTTGAGGGAGAGATGGTTTTGTTGCATCCAATTCTCTATAGTGGAAAATGCAATTTGGGTTTTGGTTAGTAGTTCAGATAGGTTAGAGGCGGCACAGACTAAGGTGGCGTCATCAGCATATTGGAAGACTGTTGTATCGGGGATGGCAGTGTGGAGGTTATTAATAAAGATGTTGAAAAGTAAGGGTCCTAGGATGGATCCCTGGGGAATGCCGGTTGGTGTTGGCAAGAAGGTGGAGGTAGAGTTCTTCCATCTGACAGCTTGGGATCTGTCAGATAGGTAACTGGAGAACCAGGCTAGAGAAGTAGTGGAGAGATTGAGGTTGGCGAGATGAGAGAGAAGGTGTTTATGGGAGATGGTGTCGAAAGCTTTAGATAGATCTAGCAGTAGTGTGGATACTAGTAGTCTGGAATCTCGAGCTTGATTGATTGTTTCTAGGAAGGATATTAAGGCAGCTATAGTGCTGTGGCCAGGGCGAAAGCCATTTTGGGTGGGTGTTAGGAGGTGATTCTGGATTAGGAAAGGCATAAGTTGGTGGTGAACACATTTTTCCAATATTTTAGATATAGGGGATAGAAGGGCGATTGGACAGAAATTGGAAATGTTGGTGTTTTTGCCACCTTTGTGAAGAGGTAGGATGTAGGCTGAGCACCAGAGCTTGGGTACATAAGACTCTTTTAAGGATCTGTTAATGAGGATACTGATAGGGAGAGCTATGCCTTCTGCAGCACATTTAAGGAAGGAGGAGGGTATATTGTCAGGGGCATTGGAGCAAGGCTTTAGTTTAGATAAGAGCCTTTTTATAAAAATGGTTGAAACTGGTTTGATCTGGAAGTTAAGAGGGCAGTTGTTAGTGTTGTTGGGTAAAGTGGAGGGAGAGTTGGGAGAATTGTTTTTAGGGAAAGATTTTGTGAGCTTAGCTATGGATTCATTAAAGAAAGTGTTGAAGTGAGAGCTCAGCTCCAACTCAGTTAAACTAGGGTCAGGGCAGGGGTTATTCCTGGACTCTGGATGCAGAAGGGAATTGACTGATTTACAGAATTGTTTTGGGTTTTTCATATTGTTGGTTTGTAGTTTATTATAAAAGTTTTTTTTTGTCTGAAGGGATTAATTTCTTTACTTGGTTGCAGAATTGGGTATACTGAAGTAAGGTAGAAGACGTTTTATTTTTCTGGTAAAGCTTCCAGGATTTGTCCCTGAGGTGCATGCTTTGTTTTGTTTCATTGGACAGCCAAGGAGCAGGATTGGCTTTGACACGTTTGTTTCTTAGAGGGGCTAGGGAGTTGAGAGTATTTAGGAAGACAGTGTTAAAATGTTCAACGGCGTTGTCAAGGGGGAGAGAGTTTAGAATTTGCCAGTTTATTTGTTTAAGAATATTTGAGAAGATTGTGGGGTTGAAGTTGCTAAGGTTACGTGTTTGAATGTAGTGGTGTTGATATTGAATGGAGTTGGCTGAGCGGTGAATAAAGGCAGGGAGATGGTCGCTGAAGGAGTCAGGGACAGTGCCAGAAAGAGTTATTTTGTGTGGGTGAGAGACTAAGATCCAGTCAATGATGGAACCAGGGGGATGTTTTTTGTTAGGACAAGTTGTTGAGTGGATTACTTGGGAGAAGTTGTAGAGGATAATGGACAGGGAGGGAGAAAGTGTGTTAATTTTATTCCAGTCTATGTTAACGTCACCAAGAATGTAGGTTTCATATCTTATTTCAGAAGAGGCCCAATGAAGAATGTTTTCGAGGGTAGAGATGTTGTCGCCTGGGGAGATATATAAGGAAATTATGCAGATGTTCTTATGTTTA
The DNA here is from genome assembly GCF_019279795.1 of Protopterus annectens. Taxonomy (NCBI): domain Eukaryota; kingdom Metazoa; phylum Chordata; order Ceratodontiformes; family Protopteridae; genus Protopterus; species Protopterus annectens. The sequence continues at coordinate 87,396,119 of NC_056748.1, forward strand.
TTTAGTTGAAGGAGGCCTGCTGTAATTTCAGTATTTTTAAAGTGTGGGGTTGGGATTTGAAGGGGGATTAAGGAGAGTAGGTTAGAGTAGATTACAGCAGAGCCTCCACCTTTTTTATTTAATCGGTCACTTCTAAGGATGTGGAAACCGGGAGGTAAGATTTCAGAGTCAGCAATATGAGGTTTTAGCCAAGTATCAGAGATGGCTAAAATGTCAGGTTGGTTATGGTTAATCCAGGCTTGTAGTTGGTGAACTGTGTTGTTTAGGCTCTGGGCATTCATAGTGAAGAATTTAAGAGTGTTAGCAGAGAGAGCAGAAGGAGTGGAAGGGGGGAAAGGATTATTTGTAGTAAGGGAAGTAGGGGGAAGGGGACTAGGGTTATTTGCTGTAGGAGAAGAAGGGGGAAGGAGGAGGGTGTTATTGGGAAAGAGGCAGGGTTTGGGGTTGGGATGGATATCTCCGGATAAGGCTAAGACATTACAGGAGAGAACTTTTAGTCTTTAGTCTTATAGGTTTGCATAGTGGGAAGTAGTTAGGGAGTAGCAGTAGTTTATGGGAGAAGGTTTTAGATGTGAAGATGAAAAGTTTCGATTGGAATAGGTGGAGTAGGTTAGGTGGAATGAGAGAGGAGGATATGGAGTGGAAGTGAGTAGATAGAAGTGGGGGAAGGTGAGTGCAAGGGGTTATTTGAGAAAGAAGTGTGAATGGGGGAGAATTGGAAGAGTAAGAAGTAGCATGATTCAAGGGAATAAGAAGTATGAGAAGGGAGAGAGGGACTCGGATAGTATAGAGGATGTTGGAGGACATTCTTAGATTGGGGAGGGGTAATGAAGAGGAACTGTAGATACGTGGATAGGTTGGTAGATGAGGATTGGAAAAGAAGAAGACGAGGATGGAATTATTAACGGAAGGACAGGTAGAGGTAGAGGAGGAGGAGTGGGAAAGAAGATGAAGGGGATGAAACCCAAAGGGGATGAGATTATTAACAGGAGGAGAGGAGGGAGCTGAGAATAGAGATGTATATAGGATAGTGGAGAGGGAGGAGTAGTAGAGAAGGAGTGGGAGGGTTAGGAAAGAGAAGGGCTTAGACTAGGATAGTGGAGTGGGAGGAGTAGTAGAGAAGGAGTGGGAGGGGAAGGAAAAAAGGGCTTAGACTAGTTAATTGATAGGTGGGAGGGGTAATAAGGTGAGGATTGTGATTAGTTAATTGTTATGAGTGGGAGGAGTAAGTGCAGAAATAAATGTAGAGGTGCTGGGGGTGGGTGGAATTTGGGGGCAGGGTAGGGGAGTGGAGTGAGCCTGCAGGGCGAACGGAGTGGGAAGATCCAAAGAAAGGAGAGTGTGAGGAAAACAATCAGAAAGTGAGAGATCCAGGAGGTAAGTTTGCAGCGATATGTGGGAGTTTGAGAGACTTACAGAGTAGAACAGAAGAGGGTGGCTGAAAAGGGAGAGACAGTTGAAGAAGGAAGAGGCTTTATGAGGAAAAGAGAGTGGGTGTTTATAGAGTGAGAGGTGAGTAGGTGGTCCATGGACAGAAGTGTGTGAGGGAGCAGTGGGGGAGATGTCCAGGAACAGTGTAGGGAGGCAGGTTAAGAGAGGAAGAAGTAGTAGATACAGTAGGATGATAGAGGAGTGCCACCTGGAGGGCAGTCAGTATAATGCGACAAAGTCACCAGAGGGAGATATCAGGTTAAGAGAAGGAAGGGGCTATCTTAGTTCAGGATGGGGGGAATAAAAACTAAAAGTGAAGAGTAGGGACTATAAGGAGACAAAGAAAATGGAAGTTTGGCTGCTGGTTGACCTGGCAGGGAAGCGCACGGCAAGCTAGTAGAAGTTAAGTACTGGCTGTATATGTCACAAGAAGGTCAATGCAGTACACATACTTTCACTAAAAGTCCTTGATGGGAGTAATATTTGTGAATATTTGTGGAGCAGATGGGAATGCTAGGGTTTGATTTAAAGTTCCTTTTTACTTTGAGGGTTCTTAGCATAAACGTCCGGTAGGGTACATTGATGCAGATTAGAACAGGATAGGCAGAACCCAGGCTGGAACAAGCAGTGAGAAAGAAAATGTAATGAAGCAGGCAGTACAGGAGACAAGAGTTCACAGGTAGACAGTTTAAAACATGTACAGTTATGTTTGCAATTAAATGATATATAGCAGCTGCTAAGATGCAATAAAAGTTTAAACTCTAACAGGTACTCTAATATCACAGGCAGCACAGAAAGGGAAGCCAAAAAATAAGAATAAAACAGTTCAAGCAATCAGAAAGAGCAGACAGAAATTACTTAACAGACTACATTAAGCAACTGAAACTAGTAGAATTGGATGACCAAAGGCTAGTTACTATATACGATTCAAACAGTAAGTGTGACTAAACACAGTATACAAGCTATTAGGTTTTAGCGTAGTATCAGTTGCAGTGTACAATCACAGATAACTAAACTGAATTCCAGATTTAAGCAGATATATTAGAAATTCAGGCAAAAAGGTGCAGTATATCCTACAGTGTGCAGACCAAGCTGAGATCCAAGTTTGTGCATATACATTAGGCATTCATTCCAAATGTAAACAAAGTACATAAGGATTTCAGCTAAAAAGATGCAGTATTTCCTACAATATGTTAAGCAAGCTGAGGTCCAAGGTTGTGAATAAACTTTAGACATTCAGGTGGAAAATATGCAGTGAAGCAGACCACATGCCTATTTTCAGTTAAATAAATATACAAGCCCCAGACAACAGAAAATTAAGAGTACATGTGGCAATACGCTGACTAGATTAAGTGATTGCTTCATATTTGGATTTCAAGGAGAATACAATTATAAAATATGGAATAAATAACATAAACTACTAGTACAGTGTCAGTTAGGTGGCGATGCTAAACTCAAATAGCAGTTTCAAGAACCGCTTCCTGGAATGCTAGTGTAGATGAGCGTTAACATAAACTATGAGTGTTCAGCAGACACAATCAGTTAAAAAGTGTCTTTAAAAAGGAAGAATAAAAAACTACAAGTGCAGAGTCATCTAAGTGACAAAGCAACCCTAGAAAAGCAGTTTTAAGAACCATGTACTGAGTCGCTGAAAGTAGTTAAGCGTTGGTAACTCAAAAGCAAACAGGTACTGTTTAAAGCAAGTTGACGTAAATTCAGTTGAATAACAAATGAATAGGAACCAATAGGTTAAATACAAGTTCCGCATGCAAACAGGTAGTTTAAAAACAAGTTAGTGTAAGTTTAGTTAAATAACTAACGAATTACAACTTATCGTTTGAATACAGGATCCGCAATGCAGAGTGCTCTATTTAGGAGAGCGTTTGCAGTTGGAAAGCACTACAATCAAATTACATTTGTGGACCGCCAGTAGATAAAATAAACTAGAAAGAAATTAAAACAAGAGGGAAAACACAAAAAATACAAAGTTACAATTTAATCCAAAAATATCTGCTGTGGCTTAGTGGTACATCATGCAGACTGGTGAGTCCAAGGTGTGGGGTTTGAGACTGACAAGGGTATTTTATTTTGCTGCTGAGAAATACAAGGGCCTTGTCATACAGAGTGACTAAGGCACTTTTAAGCAGGTTTGCACGATGCTTAGCGATGCTTAGCTATGCTTAGCTGAGCTTTTTGTATTTTAGCAATACTAAGCTAAGCTTAGCTTAGCTCATTTTATGTTAGCAATAGTAAGCTAAGCTTGGCGTAGCTTATCATATCTTAGCAATGCTAAGCTAGGCGCACACATGCACACACTGGTGCATACCTGCTTACTACTGTTTACAAGTGCTCACTCCCGCTAACCCCCACGCTCATGTCTTTGACAGAAAAGTAAATGGGGAGATAGGAATGTGGTGATAAAGGGTGCTCAAAGAGGGGAAGACAGTAGGGAAACTAGCTTGGGATGTACATGATGGGTGTGGAGAGGGTCCATAGCTGCCCATTTCTTTATCAGCAACAGCTGTGCATATGCAATACATTAGGTGGGATATTTGAAACCTTCCACCCCTGAGAGAGGGGTGAGGACATCTAAGTATGTTGTACTACCAATTATGAATATCAGGCACATTCACTGTTTGTGAACTGCTATACTGTCATTAGTACATTACTCACATCTGAAAAGTTTGTGGTTTGTGTTGACATTAGCACAGTCTGCTCAGGATGACTGGACATATTTCTGTACTGTGTATGCCTAGCTACACCCTTGGTTGTGCCTGACTACATAGGTATATAGTACCTTTGGGTAGGGGTGCAGAACTGCAGTCTGCATTATTAATTATCGTGTGATGTTTATCTTACTGAACATGCAGAGTTGCTGTGTACCTGTAAGTCTATGAAGGCTTGTAGTCTGTCTGAGTAGCTCCCACCTGTGGACATATCCAGATGGTAGACAGAGGTCAGCCTAGTATTCTTTGACTGTGCACCACAGCAGTCTTTTCAGCACCTGAACAATGGCATTGTCACAGGTGGTTGCTAGCAGTTCATGGCTACATCCTTTGCTATTTCTGTGTTGTACTGCTACATAAGGGCATGCTTGTGGGATTCATTCTACAGCTATTTGCAGAGTGTGTAACAGCAGACAAGCTGATATGCCTGTGTGTTTCTGACTCTTCCAGGCCTCAGATACCCTCACATATATATTTGAACAGCCTCAAGGAAAGCTACATATAACTGGGATACACCTGTCATATAGTTCAGACATTTTGCAGTTCAGACTTTGGGTGATTCAGAGCATTTCTATTACTACACCTTTTCTGACATGCAACCGGTGTCTACACTCACTAATTGACATTTGTTATTAAGTAAGATTCAACACCTTTCTGCCTACTGTTAGTACATTTCACAGGGAGTCAGAGGGGTACAGCTAACATTTGTTTACAAATTAGGGTCATCACTGTAGAGCAGTCACTGTTGGGAGGTCTGGTCTGTGACCTATACAAATATGCCAGTGTGTATCCTGCTCTGATACTGTGTGGGGTTTGTATGCTGCTACTGTAACCTTATTCCCTACTAGCATGGCTGATTCCCTTTTCACAGTCATGTCATGCAATTCAACAACACCTGCTGGTTAAGGCCCACAGAACAAGATTTGTGTTATGCCATTCCTATTTTCCCTTTACATTCACTCATGGTAATGCATGATAAATTGCTTTCAGCACTAAGTTATTGTATATCTGCTGTGGTTTAGTGGTACTTCATGCAGACTGGTGAGTCCAAGGTCCCGGGTTCGAGACTGACAAGGGTATTTTTATTTTGCTGCTGAGCAATACAAGGGCTTTGCCATACAGAGTGACTAAGGCACTTTTAAGCAGTTATAAGTGGGTTGGCATGGGTTTGCACGATGCTTAGCAATGCTTAGCTAAGCGCACACAAGCTCACACTTGTGCACCCCCGCTAACTACTTCTTAAAAGTGCTTACTCCCGCTAACCCCCATGCTCATTTCTTTTAAAGAAAAGAAAATGGGGAGCTAGGAAAGTGGTGAAAAAGGGGGCACAGAGAGGGACAGACAGTAGGAAAACAAGCTCGGAATGTGCAGGAAGGGTGTAGAGAAGGCCCATAGCTGCCCATTTCTTTAAGAGCAACAGCTGTGCATATGTTAAAAATTTGGAGTGAGTTTTGAGACCTTCCACCCCTGAGAGAGGGGTGAGGACAACATAGTTTGCTGCACTGCCAATTAGAATTATCGGTGTACATGTCCTATGGACATGTGTGCAAAATGGGAAGCTATGTATGGGGCGTAATTTTTTTTCGGGTACAGATTGCTCTTTTTTTTTTTTTTTTTCAGGTGAGAGTGGTAAGTGGGGTAGGGGAAATAGGTATATTTGGGGAGGTAGGTTGGGGAGGTAAACAGACAAGACAAACAAGATGCATACAGGGGCGGAATTTGACACATGGGGTGGGTGAACACAATTGACAGGGAAGGTTGTTTGGAAATCGCAAGCCCATGAGCCCACAGATGGTAACAGTGAAACTGAGATCCCCACCCATGGGCAGTCACCACTGCACCTTCACAGCCCCGGGGGTGGCTGTGCTGGGGGCTGAGTAGGATGGGCAGGCTCTGCCACTCTCGCCTCAAGCTGGCATAGGGGATCAGCGACTGAACACTGGATCTCCCTATGCACCACAGCTCGGACCCTTCAAAGGGTGACAGGTGGCCCTTCTCCGCCCATGCTTGCACGGGGGGGACGAGCCCCATCCCCTGCAGTGCTTCCACCCGAAGGTGGCACAGGACCAATGGAGGAGGGGAGTCTGGGCTGGGCACCAGAGCCACTGGTGCCAGGTGTACTCGCCAACTGAGGAGGGACAGGTGGGTACGCTGGGACCGGCCTTCCCATACATTCTGTGATTCAGTGTGTTTCATTACAACATAAACAACAGCATTCCAGATTAGTTGTAACAGCATGCAGTAATATTCCCATTAACCCAACACACTACAGTTCCAACAGTTGAACAGCAAACATAACACATGCATATATTGAACAACAGTGGTTATTCCAACCCCATGCAGGGATGATTGGTAGCAACAGGCCACCATGAACATGGTGTTTGAACAGGGCACATGCATCAACATGAGTGCAAATATTTATGGAACAATAGGACATATATCCCGACAAATATTTAAGATTACACATACCCATTGAGGTGCGGAATTGCATGGTTTATGCACAAACAGTAGGGTGTAGAAAAAAACCTCCATTAACATCTTATAAACACTTTTACTCTACACTACATTCCTAGTGACTGCAGGTGTATATTCCCTACATGTATTATTAAACTTGCCACCATGCATTAGGTTGTGTAGTGGGTTTGGCTAGTTCAATCTATACTTGACCTATATCTCACATACTAACTGTCCAGGATGCAGATGTTACTGCTACATATTTCATGGTTGCATTTATATTTCTTTATCTACATATCTGGATTGTACAAAACCCTGCATTTATTGAAGCACACTTACATTTCTGGGGAACATATTAGCATGCTACTTGTGTGCCAGAATTACTTATGCATGCCAGCCAGTAACTGACTGTTGAGGACTGTATATTTACTTCACAGCTACTAGCACTTCTATCACCCACTTTAGATGGGACTGCAGAACTCTGGGTTGCCAGCACTTTCTAACACATTACTATTTGTATAATGCAAGGGTACAACAACATTTCATACTAAGTGAAACAGGCACACTCTGGGTTTTAGGCCTTTATTAATGACATTACACACTTTTCCACAGGCTCACTCCTTTATTTGTTTTAACGGTATATATGGCAGACATGTTCACGACATATTATACCTTTATTAATAGGTTAGCACACTCTTTTTTCAGGCTCACTCACATATTATTTTATATGACAGTGCCTGCAGAGATATTATTCCAGATATTTACCTTTCTTAATGGGTTACTACACTCTTTTTCTGCCTCTCTAATGTTTTTATCTGACAGTACATGCAGACGACTTATTCAGTCCATTTTATGGCTGCATTATTGGACTACAACACTTTCTTTCATGCTCTCTCCCATATTTTATATAACAATACATGCAGAATAATCACTAACCTGCCTGGCAGCAGAGCCTTAGCAGCCTATCAGCATAGGCTTGCTGATTCATAACATGGTCACCTGCAGCTGTAAAGTAAATGAAGGGATATTGAGACATTCCTATCTGTTATACATCCTCCATTTTAAATCCTTACATACTGCATTCCATGGCTACATACTCAGTTGTGGGGCATCCCACATCCCATGGGCCTCCTGTATCCACTGGTTCAGGCGGTCCTCCTTTCATCTCTTCAGGTTTGCATGGTGGTGACAGGCCTGCTCACCAGTCTGAGGAATGCCTGTGGCACTGGTGAGGTCACGAGCTAACCGGTTCCAAGCCTCTGCCTTGTACTCCATCCCTTGGAACTGGCCCTGCAGGAGTCTTGCCTCGTGATGGTGGACTAGGAGCCAAACCATGTATTTCGACTCCTCAGTGCCCCATCTCTGCGCTCGGAAGTGCACTCCCTCTCCAACACCAGACATTCTGACCGCAGATGTGAGCTACAATCAGTTATAGCATGTATTCCCACCTGTGGGGCTTAAATATGCCTCATTTCCCACACTTTTTTGTGATTGGCCATTTTGTAAAATTCTCGGCTGACTGCAGACCTGCTTAGTAATGGTTAAACTATCATTCCTAAGTTTATGAATGTTTATAGTGGCTGCTTCCCCTATGTTGTCATGGCTTAGTGGTTCTGTACTTTGATTATGATGCAAAGGGTCCTGGGTTCAAACCTTGTCATTCTTTTATTTTAATACTGTCTAGACAGGCTAGGGGGTGTGGCTGCATTTAAGCAACTTAGCTCTACGTTGCTCCCCTGTGCCCTACGGTGTCCTGGTTGGCAAGGTACGCACGTCCGCGCAAACACATTGTGCTGGGTAAAGCATTTTTAAATGTTGGGCAACTCTATTGCACTGGGTAAAGCGCTATTACACTATGGGCAACTCTGTTTAGCTGGGTGAAGTGCTATTACACTATGGGCAACTCTATTTAGCTGGATAAAGCTCTATTAAACCTCTGTTTAGATGGGTATAGCACTATTAAACTATGGGCACCTGTGTTTAGCTATGTAAAATGTTGCTTAACAGCAGGCTATTATATATCTGGGTCTTTTCAAAATATATATTTTGTTCACTGATACATTGGCCATGTCACTGCTTTTAATAAAATTTTAATCATATTTGTCTGGTATTATTTCAAATACTGATTTAAGACATAAATAAGAAGGGGGGTGATGGAACTCGAACCGTGAATGCCTTCTCTTTGTGCATACACTCTACCATTACACTATCGCTATTTGGATTGATTTGCATAAGTAGTTCTTATATGCTCTTCAATGTCATAATTGCTAACTGTGGTTAAGCAATGGGCACACCCACGCAAACAAGCGCAAATACGGGCAGCTATATCGTGGATTTAAAAAAAAAATAATATTTTTCGTTTTATAACTCTGATGGGGGTTTACAGTGTCAGGGAGTGTGGTGTTGGGTGCAAGTACATTTGAGCGGACTCGCTCTTGTCTATTGACATTATGCTTTTTACAACCTTGCAGGGGTGTGGACATTTAGACTGCTTGGCAGTCGGACACGCCCCCTGCTTGCCTACTCAGTCCGTGTAAGAGTTACGGATGAATCAGCATGCCCTCATGAATATTCATGGCATGCTGACGTCATACCATTCAACTGCAGCCACCGAGTAAAACATATTAAGTTTTACACGGAGGTTTCGTGAATCCGGCCCTGTGTCTTTACTTCTTGCTCAATGATACTATGTATCTTTACATCTTGTTCAGTGATACTATGTATCTTTACTTTTTGTTCAATGATACCATGTATCTTTACATCTTGTTCAATGATACTATGTATCTTTACTTTTTGTTCAAGGATACTATGTATCTTTACATCTTGTTCAATGATATTATGTATCTTTACATCTTGTTCAGTGATACTATGTATCTTTACATCTTGTTCAATGACACTACGTATCTTTACTTCTTGTTCAATGATACTATGTATCTTTACATCTTGTTCAGTGATACTATGTATCTTTACATCTTGTTCAATGATACTGTGTGTCTTTACTTCTTGTTCAATGATACTATGTATCTTTACTTCTTGTTCAGTGATACTATGTATCTTTACTTCTTGTTCAATGATACTTTCTATCTTTACATCTTGTTCAGTGATACTATGTATCTTTACTTCTTGTTCAGTGATACTATGTATCTTTACATTTTGTTCAGTGATACTATGTATCTTTACTACTTCTTGTTCAATGATACTATGTATCTTTACTTCTTGTTCAATGATACTATGTATCTTTACTTCTTGTTCAATGATACTATGTATCTTTACATCTTGTTCAATGATACTATGTATCTTTACATCTTGTTCAGTGATACTATGTATCTTTACTTTTTGTTCAGTGATGCTATGTATCTTTACATCTTGTTCAATGATACTATGTGTCTTTACTTCTTGTTCAGTGATACTATGTATTTTTGCATCTTGTTCAATGATACTCTGTATCTTTACTTCTTGTTCAATGATACTATGTGTCTTTACTTCTTGTTCAGCGATACTATGTATCTTTACTTCTTGTTCAATGATACTATCTATCTTTACATCTTGTTCAATGATACTATGTATCTTTACATCTTGTTCAGTGATACTATGTATCTTTACTTCTTGTTCAGTGATGCTATGTATCTTTACATCTTGTTCAATGATACTATGTGTCTTTACTTCTTGTTCAGTGATACTATGTATTTTTGCATCTTGTTCAATGATACTCTGTATCTTTACTTCTTGTTCAATGATACTATGTGTCTTTACTTCTTGTTCAGTGATACTATGTATCTTTACTTCTTGTTCAGTGATACTATGTATCTTTACTTCTTGTTCAATGATGCTATGTGTCTTTACTTCTTGTTCAGTGATACTATGTATCTTTACATCTTGTTCAGTGATACTATGTATCTTTACTTCTTGTTCAGTGATGCTATGTATCTTTACATCTTGTTCAATGATACTATGTATCTTTACTTCTTGTTCAGTGATGCTATGTATCTTTACATCTTGTTCAATGATACTATGTGTCTTTACTTCTTGTTCAGTGATACTATGTATTTTTGCATCTTGTTCAATGATACTCTGTATCTTTACTTCTTGTTCAATGATACTATGTGTCTTTACTTCTTGTTCAGTGATACTATGTATCTTTACTTCTTGTTCAATTGATAAAACTGTATTGTTTTTCTTATGCTGCTTCCTTCCTTACTTTTATTGTAAATATGTTCTTTTAATCTTTTTTGTTAATTGCTTATGTTTAAACTTTATGCAAATGTATGTGGAGCTTTTCTCCCTGGCCTCTGTTGAAAAAGGGCTGTTCAGCTCAGCCAGACGATTCCGGTCAACAAATGTAAAATAAATAAAATTAAATTAATAAGAGTAAACAATACAAGTGCAAAAATGGACTTAGTTTCATTTTTTAGCCTTGGATGGCTTCAGAAGTTTGCAAAATCACTCAAAATCTCTGGTATCATTGGCAAGCAATAATTAGCTCAGGATTAATTAGCTAAGACTCGTGCAAACATGACACTTATATACACTCAGAAAAAAGTAAGATCAAGATTTATAATAACAACGCCCACAGACCAATCAGGTAAGCAGAGAATGAGCTTACTGGCAGCAATTCCAAGCTCTGATAGGTGAAACCAGCCCTGTCCTGCCACTTGATTGCAATATTTGACCCTCTTCATGAAAAGTTACTGGTTTGGAGCCCAAGTATTTGAGGAACAACAAACAGATACCTGGAACGAACTAACAAATCACTGGATACAGTGTAATTCAGTAGAGAATAGCAGCCCTCACAGAAGTTTGTAAAGCAACTTAAACTTTGAAAGTGCAAAAAATAAATAAATATAACAGTAAAACCTTCACGGATTAATGAGATTAAGGAGTACAAGTGCAAAAATGTAATTAAACTTCATTGTTTTTTTTTTAGTTTTTTTTAGAAAATAACATCTTCTAACAATACTAACTAAACTAGTGATAAAACACCAAACTGGATAACATACAGTGTAACGTCAGGACCTCAGACCCGCCTCAGACCTTACTTACCATCTACATTATCTATATTCCCCTTCACTCCTCTAGCAGGATTATAAAATACACCAATTTAGAAATACTCCCTAATGGCTGTCCCAAAAACTCATTATACTTGGAGACTTTATCTAAAATATTAGCACCTCCAAAGGAATGCAGCTAAATAAATTATTACTCTAATATGGTCTGGAATGGATTTATAGCATATTATTGAGTTTTCAGAAATTCAAACTTTATATGGTTGAGACCATGTGTTTTAGCTTATGAAAACTTAAACAAAAAAAGTCTACATTTTTGCAGGGGGAAGCCCCTCCTGCACCTCCCACTTCCCCTGCAAATTATATATAACAACTCTAAGATCACACTACAGTGGGGAAAAGGGTAAAGTCCCTGATCCCTGCTGTACTGTGATCTCCATACAATTACTTCACCCAGGAATTGGTCCTTTTCCCCACTGTGAAGCAATCTCAGAGTTGGTATGTGTAATTTGCACAGGGTGAGGGGGATGCAGCCCCCACATGCCCCCCCCTGCAAAAATGTAGATTTGTATCTTTTTTTTTTTTCATTCCAGTTTTCAGAAACTAGAACATATGGTCTTGACTATATGAAGTTTGAGTTACCAAAAACTCAGTAATATGATATAAACTTGGTCTAGAATATCTAGTAAGGGAACCTACCAGACATAACATTCACAGAAGTAACCATACAACATTCAAACTCATCATTATAAAAATGGCCAACAAATGCAGAGGTATTTATGTCTTACCCAATTATCTTTGTGATCACTGCCCAGTAATACCTTATTGGTCTTTCAGATCAGTAAAGCTTACCCCAAGTAGTTATAGTTAAGTCATTCCTAGAACAAAAGTTCAACATACTTACTCAGAAAGTGAATATTGACTGGACTCTTCTTAATGTCATTTAAGATGTCATAACTTTTATCGTCTTTCATTAAAACCATTACGGCAGTCTAAGACTCACTCTTCCCTACTACATATTGGAGACTAAAGGGACAGAGATGCCCCATTTATACTGAATGATATCTGGAATCTCCATAAACAAAGAGCCAAGGTCTTGACAATCTGGAAATAAAATGCTCCAAATTACCAACTGCACTAAGCTTACCTGTCCCTTAGAAAGCAAACCAGGGAAGCAACCAAATTTGTGAAATACCTATTTTTAAGGGAGAAGCAAATAAGAGCCACCAGAAATCCAAACATTTTTACAAGGAAATAAAGTCTCTCACGTGTCAAACATCTAAACCCTCATTCTACTCCAGTAACAGCAATGCAACCAGCTACTCTGCAGATGATGAGAAAAGCGTTCTCATTCCCTCTGTCCAAACCATCACCGACTCCTTCTCCATCCCTCCTCTACAAATCCACTTCCTCAGATTACAATCTACTACCAGGGTTATATACCTTGGTAAAGTTTGCACTTCAGTTCTGCTTCACAGAGATCCCAGAAAGGAAGCTAGAACACCTTACTAAAAGTCAAAAATCTCATTTTTTTTAACGTCAGTTTCCTATACCGTACCTTTTTTAGAACAGCTGATAAAAATTCCTAAACCTCTGACCTTTACTCTCACTCTATTATGCTCTCCAGGTATTGTACCTCCAGTGCTAAAACCCCAGGAACATTAACCACTCTCCATTCTCTGCCCACTAGACAAAACTGTTTGGAAAGTTGTATACTAACATTTCATCACATCAGCAGCTGCAGCCTCCAGTCAGAGAAGTAGTTTGGCTTCAGAAGGGCCTTTTACACAACTACAGCCCTTCTCTCTGCAACAGATACCCTCTACACTAATAGCAACAATAGCATCATAACAGCTGGCAAATGTGTTGCTATGACAAAGGCATTCAAACCTGTAAATCGCAAACTGTTTATCACCAGATTGAAAAAAATGTAACTCTTGTACTAATGCAGTAAAATGGCTCCAAAGCTATCTTGAAAACAGAATGTTTCAGGTTGTTTATAATAATCAGCTTTCTTGAAATGGTACCTTTAGTACTATACTCTCACAAGGATATGTTTTAGGCCACCTCCTGTTCCCTTTGTTTATCAATGACTTTACAAAATAATTTCTCTGATTTGAATATTACACAATACACTGATGACATATTACTTTTAAAATCACACAAGTCTCCATAAACCACAAACCCAACTCTAACAGTCCTTGTCTAACCTCTTCAGCTAGGCAAAAAATAACAACCTCTTCATTAACCATAAAAAGACCAGTCTGATGCTCATCTGTATCCCACACAAACCATCACAACTGTCACATTTCACAGCAACTGACAGCCATAACACCAGTAATCCTACTGGGTCAAAACACAAATACTCATGCATTCCTCTTGACCCAGCCCTCACCTTCAACATTCATACCAAGAATATAGTCAATAAAAGTGCTTACATACCTCCTCTCGGTCCTTCTGCTCGTATTTCTCTTTGTAAAAATGTACTTCATCCAAGAATTGGAATATGGGTTACAACTGCTAGTCTTTCATTCTCCCTACAATATTCACAGGTTTCAGGCTATGGAAAACCAAAAGTATTAATTGAACGGTTCTAACCTCCGTTGAGGAGAAAACTCCTGTTCAGATGTACTCAGTAAGAAACAGTCAAGAAAATGGTGTTGAGTAGAACTCTTTTCAAAATAAGTCGCCAGAGATTGTGCCTTTTCCAGACTAGGCCCTTCATTTTCGGACAAACTCTCAGTAGAGGTAAGAGGCCAAGATTTTCTCTAAGCTTTTAAGTCATCCCTTGCTGAACATCTCCACAGGGACATACCATGTAAGTGCTTCAGGGATGATGATTAGTAAGAGCACTGTTCAAGACCCAGCCTGACGTGGAGCCAGTACTTTAATCCAATTTGTATTCCAAAACATGTACAGCACTTCATTCTAATATATAGATTGTATATAAAGTTTATAGCCTTGCAAATGCTGAACTCTGTTCCAAACAATAACTAAAATTATAAGTCAAGCACTGCATCTCATTGCTAGCCAGTTAAATTGCCTGTACAACTGTATGCCAAGCCAGTTAAACTACCTGTACAACAGTATGTCAAGCCAGTTAAACTACCTGTACAACTGTATGTCAAGCCAGTTAAACTACCTGTACAACTGTATGTCAAGCCAGTTAAACTACCTGTACATCTGTATGTCAAGCCAGTTAAACTACATGTACAACTGCATGTCAAGCCAATTAAATTACCTGTACAACTGTATCTCAAGCCAGTTAAACTACCTGTAGAACTGTATGTCAAGCCAGTTAAACTACCTGTACAACTGTATGTCAAGCCAGTTAAACTAGCTGTACAACTGTATGTCAAGCCAGTTAAATTACCTGTTCAACTGTATGTCAAGCCAGTTAAATTACCTTTACAACTGTATGTCAAGCCAGTTAAACTACCTGTACAACTGTATGTCAATCCAGTTAAACTACCTGTACAACTGTATGTCAAGCCAGTTAGACTACCTGTACAACTGTATGTCAATCCAGTTAAATTACCTGTAAAACTGTATGTCAATGTCATTCTCATCTGTCCTTACTCATGTCAATTTGATTACCTTGTTGGATTAGCAGATATTTTGTCGTCAATTTTACTTCAGTAAGTTTATCAACTTAAATTTTATAAGTGTATTCAAACCAAATGCATAATTTGAAAACATGTATAACTGATAGTGTCTACTGAAATTTCTGTGCTCTTACATTATGGGCCTGAGCCATGACTGCAAAGGGTCTTTGTGCCAACTCTCTCACCCAATTAGCAAAGAGCAAATAAATAGAAATAAACAGCATAGGCTAGCATGGAGATTCTACTTAAAAAAGTGCTCCAAAACTGGACCAGTAATCTATGCAGAGCAAGCAAGTAGGCTGCTCACTCTTTCCAGCACAACACAATGATGTAATCCTGTAGGTGCCAGGTGAGATCACGATGATGTAATCCTGTAGGTGCCCGGTAGGATCATGATGATGTAATCCTGTAGGTCCCAGGTAGGATCACGATGATGTAATCCTGTAGGTGCCAGGTAGGATCACGATGATGTAATCCTGTAGGTGCCAGGTAGGATCACGAGGATGTAATCCTGTAGGTGCCAGGTAGGATCACGAGGATGTAATCCTGTAGGTGCCTGGTAGGATCACGATGATGTAATCCTGTAGGTGCCAAGTAGGATCATGATGATGTAATCCTGTAGGTGCCAAGTAGGATCACGATGATGTAATCCTGTAGGTGCCAGGTAGGATCACGATGATGTAATCCTGTAGGTGCCAGGTAGGATCACGATGATGTAATCCTGTAGGTGCCAGGTATGATCATGATGATGTAATCCTGTAGGTGCCAGGTAGGATCACGATGATGTAATCCTGTAGGTGCCAGACAGGATCATGATGATGTAATCCTGCAGGTGCCAAGTAGGATCACGATGATGTAATCTTGGTCATGATGATGTAATCCTGTAGGTGCCAGGTAGGATCACAAAGATGTAATCCTGTAGGTGCCCGGTAGGATCACGATGATGTAATCCTGTAGGTGCCCGGTAGGATCCCGATGATGTAATCCTGTAGGTGCCCGGTAGGATCACGATGATGTAATCCTGTAGGTGCCAGGTAGGATCATGATGATGTAATCCTGTAGGTGCCAGGTAGGATCACAATGATGCAATCTTGTAGGTGTCAGGTAGGATCACAATGATGTAATCCTGTAGGTGCCAGGTAGGATCACAGTGATGTAATCCTGTAGGTGCAAGGTAGAATCACGATGATGTAATCCTGTAGGTGACAGGCAGGATCATGATGATGTAATCCTGTAGGTGCCAGTAAGGATCATGATGATGCAATCCTGTAGGTGCCAGGTAGGATCACAATGATGTAATCCTGTAGGTGCCAGGTAGGATCACAATGATGCAATCCTGTCGGTGCCAGGTAGGATCACAATGATGTAATCCTGTCGGTGCCAGGTAGGATCACAATGATGTAATCCTGTAGGTGCCAGGTAGGATCACAATGATGTAATCCTGTAGGTGCCAGGTAGGATCACAATGATGTAATCCTGTAGGTGCAAGGTAGAATCACAATGATGTAATCCTGTAGGTGCCAGGTAGGATCACAATGATGTAATCCTGTAGGTGCCAGTAAGGATCACAATGGTGCAATCCTGTAGGTGCCAGGTAGGATCACAATGATGTAATCCTGTAGGTGCCAGGTAGGATCACAATGATGCAATCCTGTAGGTGCCAGGTAGGATCACAATGATGTAATCTTGTAGGTGCCAGGTAGGATCACAATTATGTAATCTTGTAGGTGCCAGGTAGGATCACAATGATGCAATCTTGTAGGTGCCAGGTAGGATCACAATGATGTAATCCTCTAGGTGCCAGGTAGGATAACAACTCTATATAAGTTGTGTTCAGTAAGTGAGAAGCAGCATTTGAAGGTATTTTTTCCTAAGGGCTTGCTCACTTGATCACAAAAAATTCACCTTACAGAAAATCTTGATTTCTTTTTCTGTCTTGAGGCTTGACCAGGTAACATTGTGACTAAAGGATGATATAGCATGTTTCCCAGTTTTCAGGTACGTAAAATGCATTAATGTTTTTCAGTGGTATCCAAATGGTGCCTGTAATTTTCTTGTCATACAAAGCAAACTACATCCAAAAACATATTTGTTTCCCATTTACTGGGTTATATTACTCTGTGACCTGGGTGTAATTAGCAGGCACATGAAAAAGACATGCAATAGCCTAGCCAGATTATAGCTATACAGAACTGTATATATCAGGTAAGGTTGTTTATAAACTGGTTGACAGAAGATAGTCTTTCTGTAGTTTGTTTGTTTGTGTCTTTCGGCTTTTCCCGTTAAGGAGTCGCCACAGCGGAACTCCGGTCCGCTACTGATCGGTAGTTGATTTTTACATGTCGAGTTACCAGCCCTGACACACAACCTTCAACGAAGGTATGCCCATTCACGCATATCTCCACGTAGAAGCAGCTCTAGCTGAAGATTGAACCAGACAGCGTCTTACTGTGAGGCGACAACGCTACTCTTTCTGTAGTATCCCCAAGCTAATATCTGAACACAAAGACAAAACTTTCCTCTGTTTGATAATCAGCAACCAGCCCAGCTAAAACTTACGGGACAAAATGTGCATGAATGCATGCTAACTACTAAGGAAAATGTTACCATCATCAAGGGCAGAGGGTGAAAACCATAAGGACAATAATTCTATGCCATGCAGGGGCCCCAGCTCAGTCAGGACTGCTCTATCACCTTGTGGTCACTAAGAACTATCTAGTAAGTGAGCATTTAGTTGTTTTCCTGGTCTTTTGAATCTAGATTGTCCATTTATCTATTAAAAATATATTTCTCAAATTTTGCTTTACAATTTCTTTTGTTTCCATTTAATCCATAACAAATACATATTTACTGAGGCAGCTGCTTCACCCTCCTCCAACATTACTCCAGTGACTTTGGAGTGAGTTAGTGATACAATGTTACCATTCCACAGTCACAACCTGCAATGAGTTAGTCACAACCTGCAATGAGTAAGTGATACAGTGTTACCATTCCACAGTCCAACCTGCAAGGAGTTAGTCACAACCTGCAATGAGTAAGTGATACAGTGTTACCATTCCACAGTCCAACCTGCAAGGAGTTAGTGATACAATGTTACCATTCCACAGTCGCAGCCTGCAATGAGTTAGTGATACAATGTTACCATTCCACAGTCACAACCTACAATGAGTTAGTGATACAATGTTACCATTCCACAGGTTGTAAGACTTCGATGTTATAATATAGACCCAGTGATACAATGTTACCATTCCAAAGTCACAACCTGCAATGAGTTAGTGATACAATGTTACCATTCCACAGTCACAGCTTGCAAAGAGTTAGTCACAACCTGCAACAAGTTAGTGATACAGTGTTATCATTCCACAGTCCAATCTGCAAGGAGTTATTGATACAATGTTACCATTCCACAGTCACAGCCTGCAATGAATTAGTAATACAGTGTTGCCATTCCACAGTCACAGCCTGCAATCAGTTAGTCATACAATGTTATAATTCCACAGTCACAGCCTGCAATGAGTTAGTGATACAATGTTATCATTCCACAGTCACAGCCTACAATGAGTTAATGATACAATGTTACCATTCCACAGTCACAACCTGCAATGAGTTAGTGATACAATGTTACCATTCCACAGTCACAGCCTGCAATGAGTTAGTGATACAGTGTTACCATTCCACAGTCACAGCCTGCAATGAGTTAGTGATACAGTGTTATCATTCCACAGTCCAACCTGCAATGAGTTAGTGATACAGTGTTACCATTCCACAGTCACGGCCTACAATGAGTTAGTGATACAATGTTACCACTCCACAGTCACAACCTGCAATTACTTAGTGATACAGTGTTACCATTCCACAGTCACAACTTGCAATGAGTTAGTGATTCAATGTTACCATTCCACAGTTACAACCTACAGTGAGTTAGTGATAAAAAGTTATCATTCCACAGTCACAGCCTGCAATGAGTTAGTGATACAATGCTACCATTCCA
The DNA here is from genome assembly GCF_019279795.1 of Protopterus annectens. Lineage (NCBI taxonomy): Eukaryota > Metazoa > Chordata > Ceratodontiformes > Protopteridae > Protopterus > Protopterus annectens. The sequence continues at coordinate 87,415,329 of NC_056748.1, forward strand.
CAGTCACAACCTGCAATAAGTTACTGATACAATGTTATTATTCCACAGTCCAACCTGCAATAACTTAGTGATACAATGTTACCATTCCACAGTCACAGTCTCTAATGAGTTAATGATACAGTGCTACCATTCCCTAAGTCACAGCCTGCAATGAGTTAGTGATACAATGTTCCCATTCCACAGTCACAACCTGCAATGAGTTACTGATACAATGTTATCATTCCACAGTCACAGCCTGCAATGAGTTAGTGATACAGTGTTACCATTCCACAGTCACAGCATGCAATGAGTTAGTGATACAATGTTACCACTCCACAGTCACAACCTGCAATGTGTTAGTGATGCAGTGTTACCATTCCACCGTCACAACTTGCAAAGAGTTAGTCACAACCTACAATGAGTTAGTGACGCAGTCCAACCTGAAAGGAGTTAGTCATACAGTGTTGCCATTCCACAATTACAGCCTGCAATCAGGTAGTGATACAATGTTATCATTCCTTAGTCACAGCCTGCAATGAGTTAGTGATACAGTGTTGTCATTCAACAGTCACAGCCTGCAATGAGTTAATGATACAATGTTACCATTCCACAGTCACAACCTGCAATGAGTTAGTGATACAATGTTATCATTCCACAGTCACAGCCTGCAATGAGTTAGTGATACAGTGTTACCATTCCACAGTCACAGCCTGCAATGAGTTAGTGATACAGTGTTATCATTCTACAGTCCAACCTGCAATGAGTTAGTGATACAGTGTTACCATTCCACAGTCACAGCCTACAATGAGTTAGTGATACAATGTTACCACTCCACAGTCACAACCTGCAATTAGTTAGTGATACAGTGTTACCATTCCACAGTCACAGACTGCAATGAGTTAGTGATACAGTGTTATCATTCCACAGTCACAGCCTGAAATAAGTTAGTGATACAATGTTACCATTCCACAGTCATAACCTGCAATGAGTTAGTGATACAATGTTACCATTCCACAGTCACAGCCTACAATGAGTTAGTGGTATAATGTTACCACTCCACAGTTACAACATGTAATGAGTTAGTGATGCAGTGTTACCATTCCACAGTCACAACTTGCAATGAGTTAGTCACAACCTGCAATGAGTTAGCGATACAGTGTTATCATCCCACAGTCACAACTTGCAATGAGTTAGTGGTATAATGTTACCACTCCACAGTTACAACATGTAATGAGTTAGTGATGCAGTGTTACCATTCCACAGTCACAACTTGCAATGAGTTAGTCACAACCTGCATTGAGTTAGCGATACAGTGTTATCATCCCACAGTCACAGCCCGAAATGAGTTAGTGATACAGTGTTACAATTTCACAGTCCAACCTGCAATGAGTTAGTAATACAATCTTACCATTCCACAGTCATAACCTGCAATGAGTTAGTGATACAATGTTACCATTCCACAGTCACAGCCTACAATGAGTTAGTGGTATAATGTTAATACTCCACAGTTACAACATGTAATGAGTTAGTGATGCAGTGTTACCATTCCACAGTCACAACTTGCAATGAGTTAGTCACAACCTGCAATGAGTTAGCGATACAGTGTTATCATCCCACAGTCACAGCCCGAAATGAGTTAGTGATACAATGTTATCATTCCACAGTCACAGCTTGCAATGAGTCAGTGATACAATGTTACCATTCCACAGTCACAACTTGCAATGAGTTACTGATACAATGTTATCATTCCACAGTCCAACCTGCAAGGACTTAGAGATACAATGTTACCATTCCACAGTCCCAGCCTCCAATGAGTTGATGATACAGTGTTACCATTCCACAGTCACAGCCTGCAATGAGTTAGTGATACAAGGTTACAATTCCACAGTCACAACCGGTGGGTCTGCATTAGAACACCAAACATTCAAAATGTCGAGTGTTCTAATATTGAACCCTACCAATCAAAAATACCAAACAGTGAACTTTCAGAACAGCGAATTTTTTCCTAGGGAAAAAATTGCTGTTCCAAAACACATACACACAACAGAAGCACACCAAACAAACAGCAATCCACACACATACACCTAAAATCATACACCTACCCTTACACTAAACTATACACACACCACTAACTATCTACTTACCTTAACCCAAACCCTAACCTTAAGTTCCGTCACTATCGCACACTAACCTCACCTGCACCTTAACCTTAACTCACCTAACCTGCCATAACCCTCATGTCCACACAATCGCACACATACCTAACCCGCGCCCTAACCTTAACTCACCTAACCCACCTAACCCACCCTAACCCTCATGTCCACACAATCGCACACATACATAACCCGCACTCAATCACACACTTATCTGAACCCGACCTGTAACTTGCCAACAGAGTGCTGAAAATACCGAAGCAACAGAAATGGACAACCAAATTCTTTCCCTAGGAAATAATTCAATTTTCTGCTTCTTTGATATTTTCAGCGTTCACTGAAAATGGGTTGATATTAGAACACTCGGCATTTTAAATATTTGGTGTTCTAATAGAGACCCCAACCGGGAATGAGTTACTGATAGGTTATCATTTCACAGTCCATCCTGCAATGAGTTAGTGATACAATGTTACCATTCCACAGTTACAACCTGCAATGAGTTAATGACACAATGTTATCATTGCATAGTCACAACTTGCAATGAGTTAGTGATGCAGTGTTATCATACCACAGTCCAACCTGCAAGGAGTTAGTGATACAATGTTATTATTCCACAGTCACAGCCCACAATGAGTTAGTGATACAATGTTTCCATTCCACAGTCACAACCTGCAATAAGTTAGTGATGCAGTGTTATCTTTCCACAGTCACAGCCTGCAATGAGTTAGTGATACAATGTTACCATTCCACAGTCACAGCCTGAAATGAGTTAGTGATGCAATGTTACCATTCCACAGTCACACGTTTTTCATAGTCCATAACCTGCAGTACACCATTCCACAGTACTACAGAGTATAATTGGCCAGTAGAACCTTATATTAGCTACCATTCAACTGGCATGTGTCATGTTTCTATGCGGTATGATCAGTTATGTCTGACCTCAAGTGTAAAACATCACCTGACTAAGTAGGTGGGATGGCCATGAAGCTCTTAAATTGTTATATATTTATTTATTTATCTATCAATTTTATTTACGTTTTGTTGACTGAGTTAGTCCCACTAGGCCAATGACCTCCTTTCAGGGGAACCAGAGATGGTATTTATACTAACCAGGGAAACCTTGACCAGTACACCAGGGAACTTTTGCAACTCTTTTTTGATAAGCATCATGGGATCTGTTGCATCCACCTGAACTACTGCCAGATCATGTAGATGGGGTCTTGGTTTAACATTTTGTTTGATGGATTACACACTCAGGAGTGGAGCACCAACCCCCCCCACACACACACACACACACACACACATGCTGTAGTGGTGTAGGGATAGAACCATCAACCTCTGATCTTCTAGTACCAACGATGGGGATGCTACCTGAGAATTTGTGGCGCATACCACCCTGAGAAGGAAAAGGAGTTGTAGGGAGGGGAACTTGCTGGGTGATTCATTGATTAATGGGCCAAGGAGAGAATGATATGGCCACTGCACCCCCAGGTACTAGAGAGGGATGGTGTGAGCTCCGTCAGCAAGGAATGTTCTGTGGATCAGCTGATGCACTGATGGCTAAGTGGATGTGCAATGTAAGGGACTGTGCTAGACTGAAAATATATTGATTACGTTAGGATGACAGAGCACCAAGTGGTCACCTGAACTTACTGACAGGGAATTATCTGAGTTCATGTGGACAGAATGTCTCAAGAACAGCAGGCTACACTGTGGCTGTCCTGTCTGCAGGCAATAGTGGGAAATGATTCATTGATCATTTTACATATGGTTTCCACACTGAAGGGACAATTTTATTACCTAGCGTTTACCTATATAGGGAATAAGTCCCCCTTCTATGTTAAACAGACTGACACCCTTGCATACTTCTGGATGAATCTTCATGACTGCATTGACATCTGCAAATTCATCCTGGCATCCTGGGCCTACTTGCCATGCCTCTTAGAAGTGAAGGAATATCAGCAAGGTAAAAATGGTCTCATGACAACTGCCTTGTAATTCCTGTGGTCTTATAAAGACTGAATGCACAATACAGTCCTTATCTACATTATCTACAAGGAGACGTTGTTCTTGCAGAGGTACAGCTGGAAAGGGACCTTCTTATGCTTCCAAGTTCTGATGTCAAATGCACAGAAACAGTTGGAAAGGTGGCATCTCGTGTTTCCAGACTGTGGCAGAATTATTTGCAATAAGGTTTTTACTTGGCCATACCTCATACAGAAATGTGGTTATCTCTAACATAAACCACCACAATGACCATGCAAACCACTAAACTTAAAGACCTTGAGATATTCTAAGCATTTCATGCCTAATTGCTGGTATTTTAAAAGTTTATAAAAATATGTATTTGTTGTCAAGATATATGCACCACCCTTTGTTTTTTCCTTTTCTTAAACTTCACAGATCTGCACATTGCACTTGCACAACACTGCTTCAAAGTAATTGCAGATGACTTTGCAAGGCTGTTCTGGAATTACAGCAACATGCAAGATTTAAGGCAAGATCAGCAGATATGAACATGCAAGATTTAAGGCAAGATCAGCAGATATGAACATGCATGGTTTAAGGCAAGTTCAGCAGATATGAACATGCAAGGTTTAAGGCAAGATCAGCAGATATGAACATGCAAGGTTTAAGGCAAGCTCAACAGATATGAACATGCAAGATTTAAGGCAAGATCAGCAGATATGAACATGCAAGGTTTAAGGCAAGCTCAGCAGATATGAACATGCAAGGTTTAAGGCAAGATCAGCAGATATGAACATGAGTGTCTATATCTTCACATTTGGAAACTGTATGATCATTGTTACATAGTGATAAAATGACATCCTCAGTTCAATGGAATCTTAAGTAAGTATATATATCCATTATGATATGATTTTATGAATGGTATTACATATAAATAAATAACTTAATTAATTGTTTTTTCCCTTTTATGTAAACTGTTGGTGAGACCCACCTGTAGGGCTGCACACAGATAGTTCTATAGGTCTCACCTGTACAAAGACATAGGGAGAAGGAAAAGGTCTTTGAGGAAGGTGAGAATGATGAAGATGATGGTACAAAGGTCCAATCCAGGTGCTACATAATATATATATATATATATATATATATATATATATATATATATATATATATATATATATATATATATATTTAAACATAATTAAAGAGCATAGTTTTCTGAGAAGAGAACACAATTTATAGATACAGGGTGACTAGCTCAGAGAACCTGTGATAAACCGTTTTTATGCAGAACTGCTGTGGATGCATAGACTGATCTACTTAAGCAGGATGAGGTGTTAAATAATGGAGATGGGGTTCCTGAAGGCTTGCTGCATGCATGGAACAATTTTGGGGGGATTTGAGGAGCAGACGATGATGCCAGTTAAACAGGACCGGGAGCTTATTTAATAGGCAGGATGAGCACCAGGCTAATGGAACTGAACAGTCATGGCCCGTCTTCATGCGTCTTCCGATATGGAATGAAAACTAACTGCGGTGTGCTTCTGCATTTACAATAGTACACATACAAAATCCCCTTATCCATATCGATAAATCAATGGGCGTCACTGTAGACTGAGCTAAAGTGCTGCAGAAATGGATTAGCTCAGCTCAGGAGACCCTGAGTAAATGCTGCTCTTAAAGGGTGGAGGATGTAAGATAAGAAAGAAACATAAGCCTTTTCCAGTATGTCTTCTATTTTAATCAAGCATTAACCAATTTATACTTTTATATCCATATTAGTGATAATAGATATATCCTTAATAACTTTCTTAGAATATGCATTAGTGCCTTTTTTCCAGTGATACACATTTTAAACAGTGATATGAAAAGCAATTACTGTAATAGTTACCTTTATTTCATATGAATGTAATTAATTAGCAAGTGGATTAGTAATTGTTAATTTATATTGCCTAAAGTCTGTTCATATATATTACTAACTGTTTGTTTAAAATGTTTACAATATTTTGGAGCTTTTCTCCTCAGGCCTCTGATGAAAAAGTTTTTTGTTTTTTTTTGTCTAAACCCAGTCAGGCAAACACAATAAACAAAAAAGCAAATGCATAGATAAAATAAAAATAAAGTAACTAATGAATAGGTGAGTTCTCCATTTATAAATAAAACAGTGTGAGAAAACAGAAGTAATTAGACACTGATGACTAATGTTAGATCTTTAGTGCGGTATCAGTTACAATGCATGGAAAGGGGAACCTAGGAAGAAAGGACATTAGGATGATAAAAAGGCAAGTCTGAAACATTTCTTATAAGGGGAATAACTTTGCTATTTTTACATAGCTGCTAGAAGTGTGGAAGAATTCCCCCTGCCTTTTCACATGACTCACTTTATCTGATGAACTAGCCTTTGAGTATGAATGCTTGCCAAACATCTCGAACCGCATACAAATGCACTTAAAGTGATTACGCCTCTTTTTGTATAATGGTATGTCATGGTAGCTGTATAAGGCATGTATTGTATAATTAGTGTAGTTTTAATTATCCATGTATGTCTTTTTATTAGGGGAGAAAAACAAAGTTCCTGAAAGGAGACACGCATGACAGTTTAATGAGGTAAATTTAGAAGTTCTGGTGAAAAGTCAGATGCTGAAACATTTAGAAAACAGTCGGTATATTATGGGGAATTAAGGCAGCATAAACTGTAGTTTCATCCTACAGTTCCAATTTTGATTTTATCAGTTTTCATTTCCATGCTGTTTATGTCTGACCAAGTAACTTAACCAGACTGTTGTTCTTGGGTTACCCCTGTCAAAAGGCATGCATGCCTAGTGAGTTATATCTGCTTAATAAATGAATGCCAAAATCATAATAAGACAGTCCTAACGGTACAGCAAACTCAGTGGCTACACTAAATTATTTTTTGAATGAAGAACACCTCATTGTGTTTTTCCCAGTCAGTCTGTTATTAGTTTGCTATAAAAGCTATTAGTACTGTTAGAGAAAATGTTTACAGTCATGGTGTCTTCCTAGGCATTGCAAACATTCCCATAGTTTTCATGAACTTGAGAGATAATTTGCTTATTAAAATGGTTAAGCTCATGTGATAAAAGTTTTTTTTTTTTTTTTAATAGGAAGCCTTGTTAAGCTCATACATTTAAGTGTTACATAAAAACTACCAAGTTCCCCCTCAATGTCTCTTTTTTTCCTGGATCTCATGAAATATGTGGTTAGAAGGTAAGAAAAATAGCAGATCATCAGTAAACATTCCTCTGAACAGGTTCCAGCTTCTCTCCGTCCATTGTGTTATGTGGGAAGCAACATATATCACAAAGTACAAAGAGGAGTGACCCCTTACATAAGATGGGTTATAAGCACCCCTCCAAACTGTGAGAGAGTGCAGCCATGCACTCTGACCTCAAACTACAAAGCTATAAAGCTCAAGGACAGCTGGGAGATTATGGTAATGGAGTGGGGCTCACAAATTGTGAGTTAACAACAGTAATTTCTGAAAACAGGTAAAAACAAAATATGCAGTCAGTACAAAAGCGGAAGCAGTATTTACTTTATTGAATTAGCATCACAAAAACGCATGCCAGAGCAAGCAAAATCTAAAACAGTAGGAAAAACTAATTATGCTGTCCAGATGCTGTTCTAAACCCAACTATGATAGAATCTATTTGAAGAGGTAGCCTGAACCTATGTGGTGTAACACAATCAGCAGCTGAGGTTTCTGTTTCACAGTTCTAGACTCAGGGGTTCAGTCCTAATTTCTGGATCATCATCATCTTCTTTTGGCTGTTCCCATTAGGGGTCACCACAGTGGATCATCTGTTTCCATTTCTTTCTGTCCTCTGCATCTTGCTCTGTCACACCAACTGCCTGCATGTCCTCTCTCACCACATCCATAAACCTTATCTTAGGCCTTCCTCTTACCTGGCAGCTCCATTCTTAGCAGCGTTTCCCCAATATACCCAGCATTCCTCCTCAGCACATGTCCAAACCACTGCAATCTCGCCTCTCTTGCTTTGTCTCCAAACTGTCCAACCTGAGCTGACCCTCTAATATACTGATTCCTAATCCTGTTCATCCTAGTCACACCTAGTGCAAATCTTAACATCTTTAACTCTGCCACATCCAGCTCTGACTCCTACCTTTTCGTCAATGCCACTGTCTCCAACCCATATAACATAGCTGGTCTCACTACCCTCTTGTAGACCTTCCCTTTCACTCTTACTGGTACACGTCTGTCACAATCACTCCTGACACTTTTGTCCACCCATTCCACCCTGCCTGTACTCTCTTCTTCACCTCTCTTCCACACTCACCATTACTCTGAACTGTTGATCCCAAGTACTTAAAACTCATCCACCTTCGCCACCTGCATCTTCACCATTCCTCTACCCTCCCTCTCATTTACACACATATATTCTGTTTTAGCCCTGCTGACCTTCATTCCTCTCCTCTCTAAAGCATATCTCCACCTCTCCAGGGTCTCCTCAACCTGGTCCCTACTCTTACTACAGATCACAATGTCATCTGCAAACATCATAGTCCACGGGGCCTCCTGTATGATCTCATCTGTCAACCTGTCCATCACCACTGCAAATAAGAAAGGGCTCAGAGCTGATCCTTGATGTAATCCCACCTCCAACTTAATTGTATCTGTCATTCCCACCGTAGTCCTCACCACTGTCACACTACCCTTGTACATATTCTGTACCACTCTTACATACTTCTCTGCCACTTCCGACTTCCTCATACAGTACCACAACTCCTCTCTAGGCACCCTGTCAGATTTCTGGATACTGTAAGTAAGCAGATTGTTTGTTCTCCCAGTGCCCAAATGTGTTTTCTCTTGCTTTCTCCTACCTCCAAAATCAGGCAGGTAGGTCATCCAGCTGTGCTAAACCTCCCTTATATTGCACTTACCCTGCTCTGTGGTTTGAATCATGACAGAACAGGTCTGCAATAATTCAATTCTCTGACCTTAGTAATAATTAAAAAAACCTGAAAAGATTGTTGTTGAATAATCTGAAGTTGAATTACAAACTCATGTTTATTTTACTGCCCGCTTTGTTAACTAGTAGGTAGGCTGGTCTTTGAACCCTTTTCAGTCATGACACTAGCCATAGGCACAAAGATACATCGCATAAAATATCAGTCAGGAGAAGGAATCACACTTAACACATGCTCGGATTTCTTTATGAATGTAAATGCAATTTTAAGTATAAACTTGTTATGAACTTGTTTCATCAGGAAAGAGATAAAGAATATATGTTCAAATGTCTTCCTTAAAGATGATTTTTCTGTTGTAGCTTACCCATTCCTCTTTTTAACATGTGTGTATCAAGCCTGGACCATCAGTTAACAGCTGCTTTTATGAAGTGGCCATTCTCTGTGCACAGAAACTCTCTGTGCCATTGTTTAATATATTTGGTTGGGTTAATAGAGTATCTGATTCTTGTAGGTGCCTCAGTGGTCTGCTCTGTGTCTCATTCACAGTCAGCAGCATGCATGATCTGTGAAGTGTTATATTATTGTGCAGAGCAGGACACTTTACAACAAACTACTCTATGCACGAGTCCTCCTTATGTTACCAGCATTATGCTGATCTAACTTGCACACTGTTTGCTAACACTGTTATTTCAAAATCCCCACCTAGTGTAACTTGCATGGTTGTAAGGACTCCTGTTCACACTGCAAAGACCACAGATGTGACACTTTGAATTGTTACATTGTGTGTCCAGTTCTGTAGAATATATACAATGCACATGGTGGAAGCACCTCTGACTAAATATGTATTAGGGTGTAGGGGGGGGGGGGCTGCAATTTTTTTTTGGTCATATTCAGAACATGATTTTCTTTCAGCATTGGTAAACTGCATTTTTCTCATGGTTGTGCAGTTGTGTGATGCATAATTACAGACCTTGCACTTTCATTAAGTTGTCAAGGTGTATAAGCCTCTGTATAACTGGTGTGAACATCAGCCAAGGACTTAGTTGTAGCTTATCTTCTGGTTAAAATCAGTATTGAAGACACTCAGGATAACCTCAGTTAACCCAGTTTAATTTATTAACATTATTCTGAGACACTGGTTATCTCAAGAGTGTGAACATGCAGGTGGTAGACACTGAGTGCACAATCCCTTCATATGGAGGGTGCTGAGACACTGGTAATCTCAAGAGTGTGGAGAATACCGGTGGGAGAAACTGAGTACACGAGCCCTTCCTACAGAGGGGGCTGAAGCATTACTATATGACACTGTGCTTTTTTTTTTGTTTTTTGGTATGTTGGATAGAGAAGCTTTTTTCTCATGTCAGACTGCCTGCTAGAAGGCTTCTGTCAGTGTTGTAGTGTTTAACTGCATTACTTTCAGTAGCTAACAACACTATTACCTCATAATAGGTCAGCAGTGGGAATAATAAAAGTTCAGTGGAAGTATTGTGAGGATGTGTTATAACCCAACACCCAGCAGTATATTTTCCCTTAACACCATCTGATGATTGTATCACAGGTTTGTGAGGAGACTACTAGGCTATCAGCTCAGGAGTCATTACAAGCCCAGACAGTTTTACCAAGATTTTACCCAATTTTCTAACTTTATGGGAAACATAACAAGGGTCAGCAAGCAGGGTTTTGAGAATGTTTAAAGACTGCCTCTGTCCACAAGGGATATGTGCACCGCCCCATAACTGAATTTGTAATTTATCATCCATTGGTCCAGATTGTGCTTGAAGATGGTCAGGGAAAGATTCTTATTCACGTGAATAGGAAGCCTATTCCAGAGGAGGGTCAATCTCTGGGGCACATATTTGGCTCTCCAGAATGCTCTACTCATGTCAGAGATCAGGTTTAGAATATGCACCATTGGCTGGGTCAGAGAGTGCCTTGTAGGTCAGTTATAGATCACACCTCAGTAATCAATAGGAAACTGAATACAATGATAGGGCTTTTAATGGGTCCGCATATGACATATTGGTTATAGCTTGTATTATTTTGGTGAGAAACCTCTGAGGATGCTCCAAATGTTGTAGGTGTCTGTGAGGTATATGCCAAAGGTACATTGTACTTGATTATTGGTCTGATGAGGGGCAAGTGCAGTGGTACTATGACATCCTTTGATCTGGATGCCATGCCCTTACTTATAAACCACACAGAAAGATTTCCTCACCACCCTGGGCACATGGTCATCAAAGTTCAGATTATCGTCTGAGTATCCAGATCTCTCACCTTTGGGTCCACTCTTAGGGGTTTGCTATCAATGCTGCAATTTGCAGGGATATTTGATTTCCCAAAGGGTATTATTATGCACTTCTTCACATTTGGCTTGAGGCCGTGACTCCGACACCAGTCAGTCTGCATCAGACCTTTCTGTAGGATATCAACATCATTTGGGGAGTCAGTGATCACCCCAGCATGCAGTCATCAGCAAACTTAGTTAGCCAAAGGCCATCTACATTTACCTTGACATCTGAGAAGTATTTCTCAAATGAGTTGGCTCAGCACTGAGCCCTGTGGTATTCCACTGGTGACTGGTCTCTTGCTGAATATGGATTTCTCCACTCTAACAATATGTATCCTATCCATGAGACATTTGATGACATAGAAGTTTATGCCCATTTTTGTGTTTATAATACTCGAGTGGGGTATTGTGTGAAAATGCCTTGGCCAGGTCAAGGTACTGTCTTACCCTCATACATGGCCTTGGGGACCTTCTCAAAGAAGTCCATCAGATTGAGCAGGTAGGACCTTCCCTTAAAGAAGCTGATCTGGGTTGGGTCTAGAGTCTGGACATTTCCTATGTCATTGTTAATCATATTCATGGTTACCCTTTCCACAGCCTACATATGAGGTTAGTCAGACTTATGGGTTGGTAGTTTGCTGGGTCCATTGATGGTCCCCCCTTGTGCAGAGGAATGACTGTTGCTGTCCTCCACTCTACTTAGACAAAGCCTGTTCGGAGACTGTGGTTAAAGAGAAATCCAAGTGGGTATGCTAGGTCATGTTTCAAGCTATTTAATAGGCACCCTGGGATTCTCTCAGGGCCCATTGATGTGTTTCTAGCTCTGGAGAATACAGTGACCACCTGTTCTGCTGTGATAACAAACAAAGGAATGGTTGGGAGTATTTCATGTGGAGTGACAAGAGGTGATTAAGGGGTGAAATTTGAGATTAAGTTATTGGCCAGCAGGTTTGCTAGTTCTTCTGTCTTAGTACATGCAGGGCCATCTACAGCCAACTCAGCACATTGAGTATTTCCACTTAGGATTTCTGATATACATAAAAAATGCTTTTTGGTTATCCTTTGCTTTGGAGTTTGTTTTAGTCTCATATTTAGCTTTTGAAGGCTTGACTAATTCCCTGATTTGCCTTTTGAGACTAATGAGGGATCTTTTTTCTGTCGTGCACCATCCCACTTACTTATAAGGAGGAATTTATTCCTTCTGTTGTACAGTCTATTTATGCCAGGGGTCCACCACGGTGACTTGTTTTTCCAGCTAGACCTGTGTTTAGTTTGGTCAGGTATTGCCATTTCTATGCAATTGTTTAAGTGGTTGTACAGAGCATTCATATATACTTCTGCATAGGCCTCCATTTTTTTGGGGTTAGGGGGAGCGTTAACATTTCTTGTGCTATTACTTAATAGAAGGTAATTTGCTTTGGAAATATTCTTTAGGGTTTTAGGGTTTGGTGGAGGTTCTGCCGTAACATTTTTTTCAAAGAAGACCAATTTATGATCTAATCTTACCAATGAGAACATTACACTGTGGGAGTGCAATGCTCCCCCATGTTTGTGAATACTATGCCAAGGATATTTGAGCCTCTAGTTGGAGTGCAGACCAGCTATTTCAGAGCATTTGCAATTGCAAAGTCCAGGAATCTCTGAGCCTGCATGTTAGTGGTCATGTATGTTTTCCAGTTTATGGAGGGATAGTTAAAATCACCCATGAGTACTGTGTTGGGCTGAATGGTAAGTGATTCTAGTAACTTCAAGTATGCAGAGTTGTTTTCATTGTTCATGGTTGCAGACCTATAGCTAGTGATGACATGTTGGAGGGTTTTGTTTATGGTCAGCTGGATATGAAGTAGCTCAAGTGAGTCATACTGATTGAACACTCTAGTGGTGTGAGTTCTTGTTATGTAAATAGAAACTAGTCCTTCTTTCACTTTTTCCTTTTCAGGGGGTGGTCTGAATGTCTCATAGGCATTATAACCATGCACATTTGGGGTGCTTTCTGTAGCCCTGAACCACATCTCTGTAACTGCAAAGACATCAGCATTTTCCAAGGTGAGGAGAGCTTCCAGGGAGTGCAGTTTCTTGCTAAGACTCCTAGCACTGAGCAATACCTTCAGCTTGGCATTAGAAGAATTTGTTACATTGGTAGGTCTGGTGTTTTGGCCCTAATGCCTTGGCCAATATTCAAAATCCTAACAGGTGTAGACCATCTTTGACAAAACAGTGTGGGCTGTCGATCATGCCATTCCAGGCTGACAAACACTGGATCCCCTTGGAATGACACCAGCCGTTAAGCCAATTATTGAAGTAAATCATTTTCTGTTTGTATTGTGGTATCATTCTTGGTGAGGGTAGAACACTGCTCAGTTGAAGCTCATACCAGCATGCAACATGTATTCAGAGAGGTCTATCTTGTCTATCTCTTCATATAGTCCAGGGAGGTAGATCTCAGGTCATTCACATCCACATGGACTATAAGTGAGTCATACTGGTACTTGTGGTTGAGTAGTCTGAGTCGCTGCATGATATGGCAAATCCTGAGCCCTGACAGGCAACTGACTATAACCCTATCTTTATCCAACCTTGTGTGAGGGTTATTCATGTGTCTTACAACAGAGTTTCCTATGACCAAGATGTCTGAATGTGTGGTGTTTGATCTTAGAGGCTTGCTTATGGAGACACTGTGATGTGTATTTTTATGTCTAGTGGTTGGTGTTGACTTGGTTTTATTTGCATGTGGTTTCTGAGGCAGTGTACAGGAGGCCTCTAAGGTTTTGGTAAGTTACTTTTCAGTACCTCCACATATGAAGGTTTATGTGTCGAGACCTTAGTTAGTGAGGGGAAGTAATGTGCATGTGCTGACATCCTGTCTGTCATATGATTTGTTAGTATGTGAGAGTCGTGTCTCAGTTTTCGTAGTGTAACTACATCAATCACATACTGTGTTTGTTTGTTTTAGAATTAAGTGGTTGTTAGTATACATGGTACAATTGCTGCATTGCCTCAGGATGCCCATGTCTACCAGACCGGACAGAGAAATAGCAGGAAAGTGCCTATCTATGGTTTCAGTTTTTTACTGTGAGTTTAACCAGGGAGTAGAGTGGGTAGATTTAACTGGACCAGGATGATAGCACATGGACAAAGAACAGGTGCTGTATTCAGTGTGAACTGCAGAGATCCAACAAGGTGATGCTGCTTTGCATGCAGCTCAGGTGCTCACAAGCAGCAGCGTGATGGCAGAAGGTTGCAGAGATAGTTATTCTCACGGACATTTGAACTTGAGAGCATTTGCATCTTTATAGGGCACTGCTAACTGCCACTGGTCAGACAGCAGCCACAAGTGTAAACACTGGGCTTGTATAGAATCCAAAAAACACATTTTACAACAGCAAGGCTGACAAACCAATCAGGAAAAAACACAATAAGCTTTCAGCCAGCAGTCGCCAACACAGACAGGTTTGCTACAGCACACTTCTGCCACAAGAGTGCAGTTAGAAAAACCTATTAGTGTAAAATGCTGGTTTTAGAGCTCAAGTGCAAGGAAACTACAGATTCTAGATACTACTATATTTGTTTTATTAGTTCTGTTGTTTCCTTTTTCTTTTGACCTTGTTTATGTCAACTATACAGCATCTAGTCTTGAAACACCATTTTAAGTCTTTAACTTGCTTGTATAATTTTAGCTTATATTGCTTGTATTGTTATGGAGCTTTTCTCTCTGGCACTCTGCTGAAAAAGGCCTCTAGCTCAGTCAGACATTCCCAGTCAACAAATGTGAAATAAATGTAAAATAAATAAATTAAAATGAGCAACAGATACCAAATTGCTCCAAGGCTGACATTCTAGATAATCCCCTAAATGATGATTGGTCAGTGATAATACAGTGGTTACTAAAACTGCAAGACTCCCCTTCAGTCATCAAAGGAAGAAGAATAATACAGCCAGGATGACTCAGTAAATGTGGATACTGCACTAGGCAACAGTGATGAGGTCAAAGTGCTAAACATATTCCTTCAAATGCCAACCACAGTTCAAGATGAATTATTTCCAGTCAGAATCAGGAATATTATAAATATCATATGTAAACTAAGAGGAAGCTATAGACCTTGGGCTAAAATGTGACCTTTCTGGCAATCTTTCTCAATGCCAATAGTTTTTCTCCAACAGAATAGAGGCCAGATTAGGAACCAAAACTTTTAAATCTACCTGCCTCCAAAAAATACTAATCAATTCCCCAAAATCTTGAAAAATTATTACAAATAGTACTGTGTATTCAAAGCAAGAGTATAGTTGTAAACCTACTAGAAGAATCTCCCACAAGGCTGCTGAAAACTATAAAAATGGAAAAATGGAAAAATGCATAAATGCAACATAATTTCACTGCCTTCAAACCTAATTGCATAGGCCATCACCACTACCTGCCTGTACCCACATTCTTCAAGAAAGGAACCACTAAACAGTCAGAGAGCTCCTGAATCACTTACACACAGTTTGCAGTCCTAAACATGCAACCTTGTACCTATTCTGTCTTAAGTTAGCCTCACTCATTATGATAAAAGCAGTAGTCCAGAGCCTAATCTCTCTCTCACACATCAGGAGTTATTCTCCCACACTTGGACACAACCCTGATATTTCTACAACATCTAGTATCACCATGTCAGGAGGTAGATGATTGCCCCTCATTACCACACTTTAACCACTAACCATGGTAGCAGATTATTGTATCTGCACAGGTCAGCACAAACCTCTTAAACACCTCGATTCTTAAGGAACATTTCTATTTTCAGACCTGATTTAGA
Source organism: Protopterus annectens (assembly GCF_019279795.1). Taxonomy (NCBI): domain Eukaryota; kingdom Metazoa; phylum Chordata; order Ceratodontiformes; family Protopteridae; genus Protopterus; species Protopterus annectens. The sequence goes on from NC_056748.1 coordinate 87,431,456, forward strand.
ACATCCCTATTTTTGGAGGTAAGTCCCTATATTCAGGCTTAATTTAATACAATGCCAGATGTATGAAAAACTGCCCTTGTTAAACTCCTCCCTTAACAGCCTCAGCCAGTAAATCCCTCCCACTTCTGCCCTATCTCCATCATCCAAAAATACTTGAAAAACTAATCTACAACCAACTGTCCACTTACAACCAACAGTAACATCTCCACACTGTTAAACATCATGGATTCTGGGCTGGAAGGACTACAATAACAGTACTATGGTCACTTACAGATGAAATCCTTCTCAACATGGATAAAGGAAACCTTTCAGGAGATCTCTTTAGGTTTCATAGGTTGATACTAGGCCTATGCAAGCCTAGCCATAACAATTCCCTGGAAATGTTTTCCCACAATATTTACTTCTCTAGGCCCCTGTATAGCAGGGTGACTGACATGATCCCCGGGGTGAATTTCCTATCTCCCATCCAATCATCAAGGTTCCTTTTGAAGAGGGCCAATGAGGTGCTCTGCTTGACATGTATGGGCAGTCTATTCCAGAGTATGGGGAGTCTCTGGGTCAGGAACCTATCCCTCCAGCATGTTTTGTTCATTGTGATGATAAGGTTTAGATCCCTGGAGCATGTGGCTCTGAGGGATTGGGATTTCTTTAAGTGGAGTATGTCCAACAGCTCAGGGTTTGACATGGCCTTGTATGTTAAGCAGAGATCGCATCTGAGTAGACGATATGCCACAGAGTATAGCTGGAGTTTTTTTAGACGGCCAGCATATGGCATCTGCTTTAGGCCTGTAATTCTTTTAGTGAGGTATTTCTGTGGCCTTTCCAGCTGTTGCAGATGTCTTGTGAGGTAGATACCAAATGGGGCATTATACTCTATAATGGGTCTAATGAGGGATCAGTAAAGTGGGACAATGATCTCCTTTTTTCTGTATGAAAAGCCCTTAGTGATGAGGTGTGCCACATAGAAGGATTTCCTGACTGTTGTGGCGATGTGGTTATCGAACGTGAGACCACTATCCACTTGTGTCCCTAAGTCTCTCATCACACTTTTGATGTTTAGTGTCCTGCCTGCCACCTATGTGGTAGTTCATGGGTACATGTTTTTTTTCCAAAGGGAATGACTATACATTTCTTGGCATTAAGCTTGAGCCCATGGCTCTGGCACCAGGCATCTGTTTCTGTAAGGCTCTTTTGTAGAATATCTACATAATTTGGGGATTCAATAATGGCTCCCAGTTTGCAGTCATCTGCAAACTTTGTTAGCCAGAGTCCCTTCATGTTGGCCTGTACTTCATAGAAGTAGATGCCAAACAAGAGTGGTTCCAGGACTGAACCCTGAGGTACTCCACTTGTCACTTGTCTGGAGCTGGATTTGGAGTCGGCTACTTTTACAGTCTGGGTTCTGTCAGTAAGCCAGTTGGCAATCCATTGAGTGACGTAGGGCTTTATGCCCAGCTTAGTAAGTTTATCTATGACTCCAGAGTAGGGGATGGTGCCGAAAGCCTTGGCGAGGACCAGATAGGCTGTGTGGACCTCCTTACCCTTGTCCACAGCTCTGGAGACTGATTCAAAGAAGTCAATCAGATTTAGGAGACAAGATCGGCCCTTCACAAACCCAAACTGGGTGGGGTCCAGTGTCTGGAGGTTGCCAATGTCTTTGTTTATAAGTTCCATGGTAATGCATTCCATGCCCTTGCAGATCAGGCTTGTCAGACTGATGGGACGGTAGTTCCCTGGATCCAAGGTGGATCCTCCCTTGTGGAGCAGGATAACTGTAGCTGTGCACCACTCAGTGGGCACAAAGGCTGAGGTGAGGCTATGATTAAACATGACACTTAGGTGGGGTGCCAGTTCATTTTGTATTCATGTAGTACACAACCTGGGATGTCATCTGGTCCCATGGATGCTGTATTCTTAGCTTTGGAGAGTGCTGTTTCTACCTGTGTGGCTGTGATTATCGGAATGTGGCAATCTTTTGGTATTGAGATGGGCCCTTTAGGGGGTGAGAGGGGAGTGAAGTTGGCACTAAATTGATCTGCCAGGATACTGGCAATATCCTTGGGATCAGTATAATTAATGCCATTCTGTTGTAGCTCAGAGCAGATCTGAGCATTGCCATTTAGATTCTTGACATAACTATAGAATGCCTTGTGGTTGTCTTTGGCAATTTTATTTTTGTAACTAGCTTTTGAGGATTTTATGAGGGATCTCAGCTTCTTGCTGAGGCTGGTGAGGGAGTTTTTTGCATCCTGGGGTTTTCCTCTTTTCTGCAACAGTTTCTTCCTTCTGTTGTATAGTTTGTTTATAGCAGGGGACCACCAGATTGGCTTCCTTTTTTTGGAGAAGAGCATCTTGGTTCTATTTGGGATGGCACGATTTATGCACGAGTGGATGTGCTCGTACAGTGCCTTAGTGTAGAATTCTGCAGTCGAACTTCCAGATCCTGTCTGCGTGGGTGTTGTGAAGTTTGTCACTTCTGACTTCAGTAGCATGAAGTTGGCTTTGGAGAAGTTTTTTAAGGAGGTTTCCTTACTGGGGGGTGGGGGTGGGGGTGGGATGTGGATGTCAAAGGTGATTTGCTTATGGTCAGACCTGACCAATGAGGGGGTGACCACTGGTGTGGAGCATCTATCACCCATGGTGGCAATGACCAGGTCTAGGATATTGGAGCCCCTGGTGGGACAATGGATTAGTTGATCCAGGGCATTGGAATTTATGAATTCCAAGAATCGTTGGGAAAATGAGTTGGTACCCGAGTAGTTTTCCCAATTAATGGCAGGGTAGTTGAAATCACCTAGTATTAGGGTGTTTGGTTGTATCTTAATATTTTCCAGTATGTTTAGGAAGGTGTAGTGAGAATCTTGGGGTATGGTGGGGGATCTGTAGCAAGCTACAATTTGGATTGCAGTGTTACCTAGTGTTAGTTACACCTGGAGAATTTCAGATGCATTGTGTTGGGCAACTAGCCTGGAGGTGTGAATATCCTTGGTGAATATGGACACTCCTCCACCTTTAGTGTTTCCGTCTTGGTTTTGTGGCCGAAAAGTGTGGTAAGAATTGTAGCCTGGTATTGCAGGGGTGCTCTCTGGAGCCTTGAACCAGGTATCAGTCACTGCACAGATATCGATGTTCTCCATTTTTAGGAGTGTCTCGAGAGAGTACATTTTGAGGTTTAAACTTCTAGCATTGAGTAGCATTACCTTCAGATTTTGCAAGCTTGTATCTGTTATGGTGGTGGTTTTATCCTTTGAACCTTGCCTAAAATGGCACTATAGGGGTAGCAAGAGCTTTAGTCAGTAACCTGAATCCCAGGGGTGACAGGTGCAGACCATCTCTGGCAAAGCATCGTGGTTTGTCGATCATGTCTTCCCAGGCAGACAAATACTGGATCCCCTTTGAATGACACCAGAAGCTTAGCCAATTGTTGAAGTCAATCATTTTGTCCTTATACTGTGGTATAATTCTGGGCAAAGGCAGGATGCTACTCAGGGCTAGGGTCATACCTGCCTGGGTCACATGATCCAAGAGCTCTTCCATGTCTCTTTTCATGTAGTCCAGGGAGGTACGTCTCAAGTCATTTACTCCAGCATGGACAATGACAGAGTCGTATTTGTACTTGTTGTGCAGTAACTTGAGTGCATGCGTTATGTGGCGGATCCTGGCACCTGACAGGCAGCTGAGTGGGACATCAGTGTGCCTGACTATAGAGTCACCTATGACTAAAGTGTTGGGTACATTGTCTTGCCTTAGGGGCTGTTGTTGGGTGGCACACTGGTGTTGTGAGCTATGTGTCACTTTGGTTGTGACTGGTGTTTGCGTTTCGGCTTCGGAGGCCCTTGTTGCTTGGGCAGGTTAATGTTCAGGGCCTCCGCATATGTGGGTTTAGTGTTGCTATGTGTGGGAGTTGATGGTGTGCGTTTTGAAGGGCTATGAGTTGCTAGAGGTGTAATGCAGGTGTTAGCCTTCTCCTCTTGACTGTCAGTTTGGCTATGTAAGTTCATCTCTCGCAGGTTGTAGTGTTGGTTGGTAGGAGGAGAGGATTGTCTGTGTACATGAGGCAGTTGCCGCATTGCCCCAGTATGCCCAGATTCACCAGGTGGACAGGAGAAACCACCAGAAGCTGACGCTTGGACATGCCTGTTTAGGGGCTTTTTTGTAAGGTTTAAGAGCTGTTTTCCCTTACCTTTGCAAGGTACTTTGCAATTGTAGGCTGTTTAGTGTCTATGATTAATTTCTCCTTATTGACAAGGAGAGCTGAATGCTTGTATCAGTTTCAGGCTTCCTACTGCTTTACAGCAGGTTCTAGAGCAAGTGCTAGTCACAGGGGTTCAGATTTTAGTGCTACTACTGAGTAACCAGCTAGTTTTAAGGGAAAATTTGAAGATCAGACTTTCTGGCACCTGGAATAGTTAAACTGTAGCCTTGTAGTGCTGCACAATGTGAAAAATGTGCAAACACACGCGTTTTTAAGCCAGAAAGTTGAAAGGGATAGAAATCACGCCAAAAGGGCTAATAAAATTACAATTTTGTAGTATCCGGGCTGGTAATGTGGTTGTTGTACTGTAGGGGCGCTGTGGGGAATTCAGCATGTACTGTTGGTTCTATATTCTCTGGTAACTTGTTGGTTCTGTGTAGTAGATGACTTGCAGAAGTTGTGTGAAGAAGCATGGGTGCGCACCTGGAGGCTCTTAATAAAGAAAGGCCTTACAACTCTACAAACCGTGTTGTTGTGTTATTTACCACGATATAACATATTGACGACGAGATGGGATGCCTCCGAGTCCGCTGCGAGTAACCTGGTGAGTTGTAGTTCATGTCGGATGACGAAGAGACGGGGCCTACTGGAGTGATGTCTGGTTCCATGTTGGGGTCACTAGTGGCATACGACTGTCAGACACAGACCTGGGAGGAGTATTGTGAAGTGTTGGAACATTTTTTTGAGGCAAACCAGATAATGGAAGCGGGTCGGAAGCGAGCCATATTGCTAAGCTCAGTGGGCAGTAAGACGTACAGTCTGATGAGGAACTTATTGAGTCCTGATAAACCGGGGGACAAATCGTTCACAGAGTTGACGAGTTTACTTCAGTCACATTATAACCCGAAGCCGAGTGCAATAGTCCAGAGGTTCAAGTTAAATTCAAGGACTAGAATGGCTAATGAAACGGTAATGGAGTATGTCGCAGTGTTGAGGGAACTGGCACAACATTGTGATTATGGGGACAGACTGACCGAAATGCTACGAGATAGGCTCGTATGTGGCATTGCAGATGGCCGCATACAACGCAGATTGTTAGCGGAGCCTGACTTGTCGTTTGAAAAGGCCTTGAAGTTGGCACAGGCCATAGAGACAGCGACTAAAGACATTCGTGATTTGCAACAGAAAACCACGGAAGGGGTTGGAAGCAGGAGTGCGACCCCACTGCCAGTGCATAAAGTGGTCATGGAGCATAATTCACAAGGGAAGTCTGGTCAGTATGTTTGTTACAGGTGTGGAGGTGAACATTTGTCACGGAACTGTCGTTTTTTAACTGTAAAATGTCATGCTTGCGGGAAAAAGGGCCATGTAAAGAAAATGTGCCGCTCAATACCCTCGGACCAGCCAAAAAGGGGAGGAAAAAAGCAGTATGATGGAAAGGAAGGGAAACCGAAAAAATAAACGGCAGTATGCACACCACATGCGTGAAGTTACAGATAAACCAACCAGGGAAGCCGAAGAAGTGTTCACAATGTTTAACGTGAAAGAGGCCAGGTGGGAAAGAGTTGATCCCATTAAAACCCAGTTGGACTTAAATGGTAAAATGGTGCAGTTTGAAGTGGATACGGGGTGTAGTGTCACAGTTCTGTCAAAGGCAGAGTATGGGAAGTTATGGCCCAGAGAAGCTCGTAAGCTGCAGGACTGTTCAGTGACTTTGAAAACCTATACGGGTGAAATAGTTCCCACGTTGGGAATGGTGAAAATGAAGGTAAAATATAAAGACCAAGTCAAAGAGTTGCCAGTCATGGTGGTAGCAGGTAAGGGACCAAACCTGCTGGGCCGGGTGTGGTTAAAGGAGCTAAACATGGACTGCCTACAGCTCCATAAGGTAGAACAGCCAGGCCTGACCTTGCAAGAGGTGCTAGAGAATAATGAAGAAGTATTCAAAGAGGAACTGGGGACCTGGAGGGGTCCACCAGCAAAGATATACGTGAAAGAAAACGTAACGCCAAGATTTTACAAACCCGTCCTGTACCATATGCGATGAAGAAGAAAGTTGAGTTTGAGTTAGAGAGACTCACTAAGCAAGGTATAATTGAACCAGTAAAGTTTGCGGAATGGGCCGCACCAATTGTTCCAGTATTAAAGCCAGATGGTACTGTACGCATCTGTGGTGACTACAAGTTAACAGTGAACCAAGTCTCGAAGCTGGAGCAGTATCCTTTGCCCAAGGTGGAGGATGTGTTTGAAAAGCTGTCGGGAGGTGAAAGGTTTAGTAAACTGGACCTCAGTCAGGCATATCAACAAGTAGTGCTGGAAGAAGGGTCAAAGACGTATGTTACCCTGAACACACACAAAGGTTTGTTCCAAGTCAATCGTTTACCTTTTGGGGTTTCCTCGAGTCCAGCTATTTTTCAGAGAATAATGGAAGGACTAGTAGCAGGGATTCCGAAGGTGGCTGTGTATTTAGACGATATCTTGTTGACGGGAAGGAACATTCGAGAGCATCTGGAGACGCTGAATGAGGTGCTGAGTCGACTGCGAGAAGCAGGTTTACGGGTGAAACGGAGTAAATGTGCTTTCATGGCAACGGAAGCAGAGTTCCTGGGTTACAGGGTGGATGCATCAGGCCTGCACCCCCTGCCAAATAAAGTGGAAGCCATTCAACAGGCACCAGCACCCACAAATGTTACAGAACTGAAAGCCTATTTAGGCTTACTCAACTATTATAACAGGTTCCTGCCAAATCTGTCAACACTGTTAGCTCCTTTACATAAGTTATTAAGGAAGGAGGCTCAGTGGTCGTGGAAAGAGGAACAGGACAGAGCGTTTGAACAGTCAAAGGAACTAATGCAATCTTCAGAGGTTTTGGTGCACTACGATAGTCACAAGGACTTAATTTTGTCATGTGATGCCTCACCCTATGGATTAGGGGCGGTGTTGGCACACCGGATGCCAGATGGATAAGAGAGACCCATTGGGTTCATGTCACGAACTTTGACACAAGCAGAGTCAAACTATTCTCAGTTAGATAAAGAGGGTTTAGCTGTCATGTTTGGAATCAAGCGATTTCACAAGTACCTCTATGGGAGGAAGTTTGCCATTTGCACTGATCATAAGCCTTTGTTGTCATTATTCAATGAGATGAAAGCGGTACCGCAGATGGTTTCTCCTCGCATTCAGAGATGGGCTGTAACGTTGAGAGCTTATGAATACGAGATTGTTTATAAGCCTGGAAAACACCATAGTAATGCAGACGCACTAAGTCGTTTGCCGATGCCAGGGCATATCCAAGAAGAGGAAGCGGAGGACCGAGTTTTGATGATGGAAGACATAACATTGGTGTCTGCTAGAGAACTGAGAGTTTGGACACACAAAGACCCGGTGCTTGCTAGAGTGTTTCAGTGGGTTCAGCAAGGCTGGCCAGTCCAACATACGGATCCAGTTTTTCGGCCTTATGAGGTGAGGAAAACAGAGCTGAGTGTGCAAGATGGATGCGTATTGTGGGGGGCACGAGTGATAATTCCGTCCCCAGGAAGACGGGCACTGTTACAGCAGTTACACCAAGGTCATGTGGGCATTACCCGAATGAAGGCCTTAGCCCGAAGTTATTTTTGGTGGCCAAAATTGGACCACGAGATTGAAGTCGTGGTGAATGAGTGTAAAACATGTCAACAACATCGCAACTTGCCGGTGGCGGCGCCACTACATCCATGGGAGTGGGTGAGTAGACCTTGGCAGAGACTTCATATAGACTATGCAGGACCATTCATGGGGGCCATGTTTTTGATAATCATGGATGCTCATTCGAAATGGATGGATGCCTATCAAGTCAAGACACCCACTTCTCTCGTTACCATTGAATGCTTGAGGAGGAGTTTCAGTAGCCAAGGACTGCCTGAGACTATTGTATCCGATAATGCTTCATGTTTCACGAGTGAAGAGTTCAAGGGTTTTCTGAGAAAAAATGGCATCGTACACATTACATCAGCACCCTACCATGCAGCTACAAATGGTTGTGCTGAAAGAGCTGTGCAGACTTTTAAAGCAATGATGAAAAAGTCTGGAGAAGGAAGTTTAGCAGCAAAAGTATCAAGGGTGTTATTCAACTACCGTATTACACCACAATCTACCACGGGTTTGTCACCTGCTGAGATGTTGCAAGGACGTAGATTGAGATCCACGTTGGATCTAGTGTATCCAAATGTCCGAGCTAAGGTGGAGGGGACCCAGTGGAGGCAAAAAGAATGTCATGATAGAAGACGGAGAGAGCGAAGTTTTCTGGAAGGAGATGCAGTGATGACGCGAAATTTTAGTTATGGACCTAAGTGGATTCCAGGGTTCATTGTCAAGAGCACTGGTCCATTGTCGTACCAGGTGAGATTGAATGGAGATTTCTTGGTGAGGAGACATGTAGACCAAATTCTACGGAGCGAACAGAAGAAGGATGCCATGGAACTGCTAGCCGCAGAACTACCGTTAAGTTCGGAACCAGGGCTCGCAGTGGCAGGAGGATCGCAAATCGAAGGAGACCGCCAGAACGTGGAAGGAGAGGTTCCTGAGGATCCAACCGTTCCAGGGAAGGACACACCGATACCTGAAGTGGTAACTGTGATACCGGAGTCACCTAAGGTGGTACCACTGCACCGTTCAAAGCGTGTGCTGGTTAAACCTAGTTACTTGAAGGACTATCAATGTTAACAAAAGTGCATGTATAGATTACCAGCCTAGAAAAAAATAGTAGATGGTATGGTAACCAGTTAATAACTAGCCTGTTATGTACAAGTAAATGATTAAATGCATTGTGGAACTTGTTCCCTAGTTTTGCTTATGCAAGACAGTATGTCTTAGCTTAAAAGGGGAGGAATGTAGTATCCGGGCTGGTAATGTGGTTGTTGTACTGTAGGGGCACTGTGGGGAATTCAGCATGTACTGTTGGTTCTATATTCTCTGGTAACTTGTTGGTTCTGTGTAGTAGATGACTTGCAGAAGTTGTGTGAAGAAGCATGGGTGCGCACCTGGAGGCTCTTAATAAAGAAAGGCCTTACAACTCTACAAACCGTGTTGTTGTGTTATTTACCACGATATAACAAATTTCAGAGCTGGAAACTACTCCTCTAGTGTTAGATAGGCAGTACAATGCCCACTAGTCCCACTGGTAGGCAGTAGGACTTCCCTCTGCCACAGCAAGGTCTGGATAGCTCTGAGCACAGAAAATAAAGTCCTGAGACAAGCAAGGCCTGGGATATGGACTGGCTAGAAGAGGTGGGAAATGAGCAAACATGATAGTATATATATATATATTTTTTTTTTTTGTTGAAACAGGCTCAACAATGCAATAATACAGTAAATAAACACAGAAAAGTCTAACACACTTGAGTGTGTAGTCCTAAACAGTAAATGCAATTAAAACTCTACAACATTAGCAATTTAAAACTTTTTAAATGAAGCAAGGCAAGTGCACAACTGAAACACGATTTAAGTGGCAGTAATACAGCAGAATAAGTAGCTAGTCTACTTATACAGAGAAGTCTATATATAGAGAAAAGCAGCTAAAACACACAAACACTTCAGATGCAGTGCAACCTAGAGCACTTGAGTTGTAACAATATTAAGGCAATTACAGTTATAATAAATGCTCTAAAATATACTCTATATTTCCAAAATGTTTGAGAAGCACAGTCAGAACTAAGGAAATTCAGGCAAAAAATTTTTTTTTTTTTTTTTTTAGGGAAAAAGGAGAAACAGAAGGCCTTATCAAATGTTCTCCCTGTATTAGGTAGAATGAGCTAATGACACTAGATGGGGAGGAGTGTCCAAGATCAGATCTACAGTAGGGGCGGGCAACTGCAAAGCCACCAAGTATAACACAAGACACCAACAGGGAGGGTGAGTGGGGACACTAAAGCTATTACCCTACAAAGCGCTAGAGAAAGCCACAAAATGAAAGTTTTTAAACAGATAAAGATTTGTAAAGATATAGAATGCTTTAACTGCAAACAAATCAGTTACTCGTGCAGATTACAATAAAAGTGCTATATATATAAATTGAAACAATAAACTGTATAAATAATCAAAAAAAAACAGGATACTTATATATCTCAGCTAAGATCCACTCTGCTCAGTGTGTATTGACGTTATCAAAGCTTTTGATCTAACTGACCAATTTCTGCTCTTTTACCTCTCCAAGAAATCAGGGTTAGCCCCAACACTGTCACCTGGTTCCAACATATGTTAACAAATAAGCATTTCAAAGTCAAGTTAGGCCCTTTTCTATCAACATTAGTACCTCTTACCAGGGGAGTGCCCAAGGGATCCATACTCACCCCCATTGTTGTTTTCAGTCTTTATTAACAAAACTACCCTCTTATTTCCCTAACCTTCCTATCACTGTTTATACAGATTATATGGTTATTCTTTGACTCAGTCCCTCACATCCAGCCATTCACATCTGATTTTCTACTCTGGTAATATTATTTGCATATTGTATCAGTTGTCTATTAAATTATCTATCTTCTGTGATTACTCTGTTTGCGAATTTGCTCTATTTTCTTTCTTTCTTGTTTTTTTGTGAATCACTTCACCTAGGCTGCGCCTACAAGTGGTCTATAGTAATCAGCGTACTACCACAGTAAACAAAACAAAATATATACAGAAATTTACCTCTACACACAATTTTGTGAAGCCTCCTCATCACATGTGATCTTTGAAGCTGCCTAGTACATAAAAAACACACTACATGACTAACACACTAATGGCAACAATAATTTAAAGAAAGTGACACACATTTAACAATTCCCTTTTTTCTGAACCATAAATAAAAGACATTCCCCGGGATTCAGGAATGGCTGTTTTTGATGCAGGAACAGTGTATGAGCTCCTGCATGGAAAATGGTCGCTGAGCGATCCAGGAAAGTGTTGTTTTCATGTCCACAAGTGGCCCTACACTGTTCCTGCATGGAAAGCCATGTGGGATGCAAATCACCTCATTTGCTGGTAAAAAAAAACATGCAAATGAGGTGATTTTGAGATCCATGAAGCTGGAAAGATTCCGTGCAGGAACAGTGTCGGAGCAGAAATGTATTCAGTTAGTAACTGAATACATTTCTGCATCTGAGCAAACTGAGGCAGGACCGCTCATGGAAAGCATGTATTACAGTCAAACACACATGCCAATGGCCAAATATAAGGCCGTTGGCATTAATAAATGTTTATTTTTTTTTAAATTAAACTTTTTTTTTGGCCGATCACAGCCAGCCGTTTAAACTTAGGGCAGTGGTGTGCAAACGGGATCGTGCCGAAAATAAAAAAAATGAGAAAAGTCAATTTTAGGTTAATTCTGCATTTTGCCATTATAGTCAACGGCATGCAGAATGTAAACAATACCAGGGAGCACTGGTTGTCCAATGGAAAGGATCCGTCTAAGTGCAGTAACTAAGGACATACACACTGGGGTCTGCAAATGAGGGGAGTTATACTGAATCACACATTTCCTCAAAGTGTCAGCTTGCACCTAACTGTGTAGGTGCAGCAAGGATACAGTGCAGGTATAAGAGCCGAATGATTTCATAAGGAGGCGTGTCATGCATGCTGGAAGCTCACTGGAGCTCTGTAACTGTGTAGGTGCAGCAAGGATACAGTGCAGGTATAAGAGCCGAATGATTTCATAAGGAGGCGTGTCATGCATGCTGGAAGCTCACTGGAGCTCTGTAACTGTGTAGGTGCAGCAAGGATACAATGCAGGTATAAGAGCCGAATGATTTCATAAGGAGGCGTGTCATGCTTGCTGGAAGCTCACTGGAGCTCTGTAACTGTGTAGGTGCAGCAAGGATACAGTGCAAGTACAAGAGCCGAATGATTTCATAAGGAGGCGTCTCATGCTTGCTGGAAGCTCACTGGAGCTCTGTAACTGTGTAGGTGCAGCAAGGATACAGTGCAGGTATAAGAGCCGAATGATTTCATAAGGAGGCGTGTCATGCATGCTGGAAGCTCACTGGAGCTCTGTAACTGTGTAGGTGCAGCAAGGATACAGTGCAGGTATAAGAGCCGAATGATTTCATAAGGAGGCGTGTCATGCTTGCTGGAAGCTCACTGGAGCTCTGTAACTGTGTAGGTGCAGCAAGGATACAGTGCAAGTACAAGAGCCGAATGATTTCATAAGGAGGCGTGTCATGCTTGCTGGAAGCTCACTGGAGCTCTGTAACTGTGTAGGTGCAGCAAGGATACAGTGCAGGTATAAGAGCCGAATGATTTCATAAGGAGGCGTGTCATGCTTGCTGGAAGCTCACTGGAGCTCTGTAACTGTGTAGGTGCAGCAAGGATACAGTGCAGGTATAAGAGCCGAATGATTTCATAAGGAGGGGTGTCATGCATGCTGGAAGCTCACTGGAGCTCTGTAACTGTGTAGGTGCAGCAAGGATACAGTGCAGGTATAAGAGCCGAATGATTTCATAAGGAGGCGTGTCATGCATGCTGGAAGCTCACTGGAGCTCTGTAACTGTGTAGGTGCAGCAAGGATACAGTGCAAGTACAAGAGCCGAATGATTTCATAAGGAGGCGTGTCATGCATGCTGGAAGCTCACTGGAGCTCTGTAACTGTGTAGGTGCAGCAAGGATACAGTGCAGGTATAAGAGCCGAATGATTTCATAAGGAGGGGTGTCATGCATGCTGGAAGCTCACTGGAGCTCTGTAACTGTGTAGGTGCAGCAAGGATACAGTGCAGGTATAAGAGCCGAATGATTTCATAAGGAGGCGTGTCATGCATGCTGGAAGCTCACTGGAGCTCTGTAACTGTGTAGTTGCAGCAAGGATACAGTGCAAGTACAAGAGCCGAATGATTTCATAAGGAGGCGTGTCATGCTTGCTGGAAGCTCACTGGAGCTCTGTAACTGTGTAGGTGCAGCAGGGATACAGTGCAGGTATAAGAGCCGAATGATTTCATAAGGAGGCGTGTCATGCATGCTGGAAGCTCACTGGAGCTCTGTAACTGTGTAGGTGCAGCAAGGATACAGTGCAGGTATAAGAGCCGAATGATTTCATAAGGAGGGGTGTCATGCATGCTGGAAGCTCACTGGAGCTCTGTAACTGTGTAGGTGCAGCAAGGATACAGTGCAGGTATAAGAGCCGAATGATTTCATAAGGAGGCGTGTCATGCATGCTGGAAGCTCACTGGAGCTCTGTAACTGTGTAGGTGCAGCAAGGATACAGTGCAAGTACAAGAGCCGAATGATTTCATAAGGAGGCGTGTCATGCTTGCTGGAAGCTCACTGGAGCTCTGTAACTGTGTAGGTGCAGCAAGGATACAGTGCAGGTATAAGAGCCGAATGATTTCATAAGGAGGGGTGTCATGCATGCTGGAAGCTCACTGGAGCTCTGTAACTGTGTAGGTGCAGCAAGGATACAGTGCAGGTATAAGAGCCGAATGATTTCATAAGGAGGCGTGTCATGTATGCTGGAAGCTCACTGGAGCTCTGTAACTGTGTAGGTGCAGCAAGGATACAGTGCAGGTATAAGAGCCGAATGATTTCATAAGGAGGCGTGTCATGCATGCTGGAAGCTCACTGGAGCTCTGTAACTGTGTAGGTGCAGCAAGGATACAGTGCAGGTATAAGAGCCGAATGATTTCATAAGGAGGCGTGTCATGCATGCTGGAAGCTCACTGGAGCTCTGTAACTGTGTAGGTGCAGCAAGGATACAGTGCAAGTACAAGAGCCGAATGATTTCATAAGGAGGCGTGTCATGCTTGCTGGAAGCTCACTGGAGCTCTGTAACTGTGTAGGTGCAGCAAGGATACAGTGCAGGTATAAGAGCCGAATGATTTCATAAGGAGGCGTGTCATGCTTGCTGGAAGCTCACTGGAGCTCTGTAACTGTGTAGGTGCAGCAAGGATACAGTGCAGGTATAAGAGCCGAATGATTTCATAAGGAGGCGTGTCATGCATGCTGGAAGCTCACTGGAGCTCTGTAACTGTGTAGTTGCAGCAAGGATACAGTGCAAGTACAAGAGCCGAATGATTTCATAAGGAGGCGTGTCATGCTTGCTGGAAGCTCACTGGAGCTCTGTAACTGTGTTTGTCCTTAGCAAAGCAGAGCTAAGGAAGGGGGTGTGTCTGAGGCTGTAATGTCTTATTTCATGAAATGCAGAGTGTGTTCGCATCCAGGGAGGCCCATTTCTGCTTAAAAGAGCTTACATTAGCTAAACGGGTGTGTGCAGCATGCACCATGGCTTAAACAGGGAGGAAGTGGGAAGGGGAAACAGCAGTAGGAAGGCAATCAAGGAGAACTAGTATAGCTGGCAGGGGGGAATGTATAAGAATCAGCCAATTACACATGCAGCAGCCCAGCACACTAATATAACCTATGCAAACACCCTACAGACTGGTATTTCCCACAAACTCTACACCACCGGTGTATACAGATGGGGGATTTTTAACTGGCAAAAATAACTAAATATGTTAGAGGCTGGTGCTGCTGTACTCCATCAATATGTGCTAGAGACTGAGGGTAGTGAGGAAGAGAATGCTGACAACAAACCCACAGTGAGGAGGAGGAGGAGTAGAGTGTACAGACCCAGGGTAACCTACCAGGGGCTACATGAGCTGGAGATAGTGGAACTCTATAGGGTGGACAGGGACATTCTACAGCAAATCAGTGAGCTGTGCCAGCCACGCCTTACACACAAAACTAATTGAGGGGAACCCACAACAGTGGATACCAAGGTATGTCTAGGCTTAAGAATACTAGCCACAGGTACCTTCCAAAGACCAACTGGGGATATCATGGGGGTACTCCACCAGTTCCTGGATGCCATGACACAACATGCCAATGAGCACATATATTTCCCCACTGCTCATGAGGTGCTGACCACACGTATACATCTTTTCCACCGTATAGCAGAATACCTGAAGTAGTTGGTGCTATAGACTGCACGCACAACCACATCAAAGCACCACCCAGTGAGCAGGGCAGGGTCTACATAAACAGCAAGGGCTTCCCCTCCATCAACTGCCAGATTATGTGCGATGCCCAAGGCATTATCATGAATGTGTGTGCTGGCAGCCCTGGAAGCTATTATAACTCCCACATCTGGCATTGCTTACAGCTGTATCAGGCATTTGCCGGGGGGACATCCCATATGGCCATCTAGTGGGGGATGCTGGCTATATACTGAAGCCGTGGCTGATGACACCCATGAGAAATGCACACACACCTGAACAAGAACACCATAATGAGGCACATGCACAAACCAGGGTCATTACAGAGCATGTGTTTGGGATGCTCAAGTTACGGTTCCGCTGACTTGACAAATCTGGTGGAGCCTTTCAATACTCTCCAGCTACATGTACACAAATGTTCATAGTATGTGCCATGCTGCACAATATGATATTGTGGAAACAGCTGCAGTAGGAACAGCATGGGAGAGGGCCACAAAGCCTCCCACCATTGCCAAGGCCAGCACAGGCACAGAGGGACTTGGAGGAGGAACATCCTGAGCCTACCCCTGTAGGCAGAAGGAGACATGCACAGTATACCCAGGCCTTGGCAAGAGGCAATGCATAGCACATGCATTGACACTGTAGGGACCTAGGGACTGATATCTCTCTCCAACTCACACAGACAGTAAAAGGGATGCCAAACATGACACTACCTGAGTTTACCATGTACAGGGAGTGTACTATGTGCATCCAACATAGTCAGCCCTCCAGCACTGTCCTCAGTACTGGCCCAGCAACAAGGTAAGTCACTCTTCCTATCAATTACTGAATGGAGTAGTATGTTCTCATACTTCTATGTATGATATGGATGCAAGCATGCAAGGGAATTGGGTGACTGAATGGGATAGCAGCAGACAGCTATATGGGACAGCAGGAAATTCACAACAAATACTGGTGTCAACATACTAGGCAGAACTACAAAGGTGACATCCCCCACTGTAGTTCATGTGATGGCCCTAAGAACTGTGAGTGTCAATAGGTCACACACATGGATGTCAATGAGGGTCACATATCTACCACCAGCCTCACACAGCAGGACAGGTGTAGATGACCATGAAGAAAGGCTGGGCTAAGGTCCCCAAATGATGACAATGATAAACAGCCCCCCCACACCAAACCTATACAGACATACTACAACAGGTCTGGCTCATAGGTTCATAGGCAGGCACTAGGCTATTGGCCTTGGAGCCTATATAAGCCTAGCCAAAAAGGTTCCCTGGCATTCACCACCCAAGAAAATTATTTTCCTGTGACCCTGTCAAGCAGTGCCTCAGAAGTGATCCCCAGGGTGAGTTTTCTATTTCCCATCCAGTCGTCAAGATTTTTCTTAAAGAGGGCCAATGAGGAGCTTTGCTTGACATGAATGGGTAGTTTGTTCCAGAATATGGAAAGTCTCTGGGACAGGAATCTATCCCTCCGGCATGTTCTGTTTATTGTGGTGACAAGGTTTAGGTCCCTAGAGCATGTAGCTCAGAAGGATTGGGATTTCTTTAAGTGTAGCATGTCCAACAGCTCTGGATTTGACATAACTTTGTATGTTAGGCAGCGATCACCTCTGAGTAGGTGATATGCGATGGAGTAGAGCTGGAGTTTTTTGAGACGGTCTGCGTATTGCATCTGTTTGAGGCCAGTAATCCTCTTAGTGAGGTATTTCTGTGGCCTTTCCAATTGTTGTAGGTGTCTTGTGCGATACATGCCAAACAGGGCACTGTACTCTATAATGGGTCTGATCAGGGATGAGTAGAAAGGAACAATGACCTCCTTTTTTCTAGCAGAGAACCATTTTGTGATGAGGTGTGCCACGTAGAAAGATTTCCTGACTACTGTGGTGACGTGGTTATCAAAGGAGAGACTACTGTCCACCTGTGTCCCGAGGTCTCTTATCACACTTTAGTGAGCTACTGCCTATATGGTAGTTCATGGGTACTGAGTTTTTCTCAAAGGGGATGACAATGCACGTCTTGGCATTGAGCTTGAGGCCATGACTTGGACACCAAGCATCTGTCTCTGTGAGGCCCTTTTGTAGAATGTCTACATCATTAGGTGATTCTATTATGGCTCCCAGTTTTAGCTAAAGACCTTTTGTGTTGGCCTGCACTTCAGAAAAGTACATGCCGAACAGGAGAGGACCCAGGACCGAACCTTGTATTACTCCACTCGTCACTGGTCTGAAGTTGGACTTGGAGTCGGCTACTTTTACTGTGTGGGTTCTGTCAGTGAGCCAGTTGGCCACCCATCTTGTGCCATAAGGATTTAATCCCAGTTTAGTGAGTTTATCAATAATTCCAGAGTGCGGGATGGTATCAAAACCCTTGATGAGGTCAAGATAGGCTGTATGCACTACCTTGCCCTCATCTACAACTCTAGTGACTGCTTCAAAGAAGTCAATCAGGTTTAGTAGACATGATCTACCTTTTACAAACCCAAACTGAGTTGGGTCCAGGGTGTGAAGGTTACCTATGTCTTTGTTTATAAGGTCCAAGATGATACGTTCCATGGCCTTACAGACCAGGTTCATCAGGCTAATGGGGTGGTAGTTTCCAGGGTCTCTGGTGGCACCCCCTTTGTGGAGTGGGATAACCATCAATGGGTGCCATTCAGTAGGCACATAGCCTGAGGTGAGGCTATGATTGAACATGGTACATAGGTGGGGTGCCAGTTTGTTCTGTAGTTCATGCAGTACCCAGCCTGGGATGTTGTCAGGTCCCATGGATGCTGTGTTCTTGGCTTTGGAGAGTGTGGCCTTTACTTGTTCATCTGTAATTACAGGGGCTTTGCATTCTTCTGGTATTAAGATGGGCCCTTTGGAGGGTGAGAGGGGTGTAAAGTTAGCACTGAACCTATCTGCCAGGATGTTGGCAATATCGGTTGGTTCTGTATATTTAGTGCCACTGTGCTGTATCTCAGAGCAGACCTGAGTGTTGTGATTGAGATTCTTGACATAGCTGTAAAATACTTTGTGGTTGTCTTTGGAATCAGTGGCGATTTTATTTTCATAACTGGCTTTGGGGGATTTTATGAGGGATCTCACCTTTGGGATTTTACGCTTTTTGCAACAGTTTCTTCCTTCTGTTATAGAGTTTAGCAGTTGCATTCCAATTCTGAAGGGTAAGAATCCTGAAACTGAAATATATGCTATTAAGATCTAACATGTGTACTCCACTGATATGCCTCCTGTCTGTATGATAGGTCACAGTACAATATGAAATAGAAGCCAACAGAGTAAGCGCACCAGTACAGTCATTTCAAATGTTAAAGTCTGCAGGTGTGCACCCCCCCACAATCCCATGTAAATATGCAGTAATAGATGGCTTGCAGTACTCTCAAATGGCCTACAGTCCTTTGGCAATGGCTCATGTCTCACCCATAGTGCCTATGTATGGAATGTCAGGGGGCCCCAACTAGCAACCTAACAGTAAACAGAAAACAATTGCAAGGCCATATTCACAAATGGCAGGAGCATCCCTCCCCATGTCCTATTGCAAGGACTGTGGATCAGGCCATAAATACTACTGGGATAAAGGCCCAACTATATGGATACCTCCAAGATATTGCTTATATAATGTTAGATGGAGGAGAGAACAACAGAGAAAGGGTGTAGAAGCATAGATGTCATGGAGTGTGTGAAGTCTGAAACTCTAATGTCTTCTCATACTTCTCCTGACTGCAAACCTATGAATGAATAGCCACAAAACTACTTGTAAACCACAATGTGAAGGTAAACTGACCAGAAATATGAGTCCTGCCACTGGATAACCTGGGTGTATCTGTACAGCTGAGAGGTATGGCCCCAGCAGGATATGGCCATTCCTTGAAGTTGAGAAAAGCACAAGGAGGGGAACCCAGTCAGCATACTAACAAGGTTCTGGACCATTTACACAGAACCAGCAGGCTATTGACTGTAGCTACCCCTCCACAATGGCAGGTGTATGCCAGAATGTGTAGTTTATATGCCTCAGAATATTGGTCTCAGCTGCGTTCATCTCGTATTTCCTAGTAAATAACTGTGAGCAAAGAATGATAACTGTCAGTAGTTGATGACATGACACATCACAGTGTAAAACAGTACATATGTCAGAAAATCTATGCTACAACCAAACATGTCACAAAAGCAGCACAGACAGCAAAATTTACAGTATCCCCTGTATGTTAAGCCCAATGTGTCTCCATATTGGCAACCTATCTACAGATATCCTGCAGGAAAAGTTTGCTAGGTGTAACTGTAGCACACAAAACCCTGAAATGGAGTCCAACCCTCCCTGGAATGGATACACACACTCAATATAGAAGGCCATACTGGGCATGCTCCTATACTTATAGAAATCTAGCCCATGTCTCACAACACAGTGGTCTACAGTTATTGGTTATTCACAGCTGTCTCTGCACACACACCATATTGTATACCATTGTTACTTCACACACACATTGGATAGGAATACACACACATACCTAAGGCAAACATAATATAATATGTCAAACATACACACAGAGACATGGGGAAGAGAAAGACAGACAGCGACAGAGAAAATCCCATTATGAGGCCTGTCCCACCCACTACACATCCCACTGGCCTATATCACATGATGTGCTGATGTCATTCACTGTTGAAATACTTTTGGTTAGCCCTCACAACTATAGTGTCAGTGGTGCTTGTGATTACTGTGTAACACTGCAGTACAAATAGGTATCCATGTAGCAGTTGTGATCTCAGTCTTGTCAAATGTAAAGTGTGTGAGTGTGTTTCTAGATGAATGTGATTGAGGCCATTCACACTCACTAAATCTCCCATACCCCTCCTTCAGCACCGCTGCTGATGTCACTCACCTTCAAAGATACCTTTGGACAGCTCCCTATCACATAAGCTCTGTGGCGTTTGTGATAACTGTGTAATACTATAGTGTATCGAGCTAGTTAGGGAGGAGTTCCAATCCTGATCCTGGCAGCTATGTAAATGTGAGTGTTTGTGTGAGAGATGTGTGTATCCTTGTAGATACCTGATTTTGTAGTCATTCACACTTACAACACTTCCATTCCCTCTCCTTTAGCACTGCTGCTGGTGTGACTCACCTTCAAAGATACCTTTGCACAGCTCTCCAACATACAAGCTCTGTGGTGCATGTGATAAATGTGGAACAATGTAGTAGCAATAACTACATAGATATGGGTTTGAATCTCATCCCTGGCAAGTGTTTGCATGTGTGTACATATGTATGTCCATACATCAAAGGTTTTGCCCCATTTACACCCAGTACACATCTCAGTGCCTGACTTTAGCAGTCCTACAGATATCAGCCACCTTAGAAGTACCTGCTGCCAACCCTAAACCATGTAAGGTCAGGGGTGCATGTGGTAAATGTGTAACATAATGGTCCAAAAAGATAGTTAGATAGAGGTCTTAACCTCACCCCTGGCAAATGTAAATGTGTGTGTGGAGTAAAATATTTTGTTTGAATCTCTCACCCACTACATCACCCAATGCCAGTATTTACAAGGGCTGGTGATGTTCCTCACCTTAGAAGTACCTTGGGACAACATTCATCCTGTATGATCTGTGGCATGTGCAATAAATGCTGTACACTGTAGTAGTAGTACATAGCTAGGTAGGGGGTTGAAACGTAGTACTGGCAAATGTGTCTGTGTGTGTGTCTGTCATCAATATCCTCTGTAGGGTTGGTGTGATTGTGTAATGACAGGATCCATTGGGGTGGGTTTTGTTAAATGATTATGTTGAGGACCTAGTATATGTCACAATGTCCACATTACACGGCCAACAGATGTCAAACACCGGAGAGGTTGGTGTAGACAATCCATAGCCCTAAATGTGATAGTATGGATTAGTGAACTATATAGGCAACCCTTCTATTATTCAGAGTCCACTCTCCACCCATACATCATACACAAACACACTTGGCTAGGCAACAATCACTATATTGGTTGTTCCCCTGCATATTTCCTAACAGATAGTACCCACAGTGTGATTGCAGTGGACTACATGCCTGTTGACCACAACAATGACACTGACATCAGAAAGTACTTTGATGTGTTACATCTCTTGGCTGAGAGTGTGTGTTATCCAGCAAGTAAAAGGACATGGCCCCCTGTTCCATCCTCTCAGTAGTCCAATCAATGTGTACAGTGGCCCTTTTGCCATGTTTCCCACTGGACACCTGCAACAACTGTACAACTGTAGAGTCTATAAATGTACTCTACAAAGGGAATACCATGCCTTATATACATGCCCTGTATGGACAGACGCCACTAACTCCACTGAATACCTGTATCATAGTGTCAATGTTGGTGCAATCACTACCTCAGTTACATAGCCAGGTCTCACCAAATGAGGTCAGGAATGCTACAACAGAAGATACCAATCTGTCCACACAACATGCCCCAGAGACCTCAAGCACACTTCCACACGTCAAAGAACATGCATGTGGGACATGTGCACAACCCAGGCACTGTCCATGTTATGGAATATAGATCACATACATGGGAAGCAGTGCACATCACTGGCCACCCACAATAGAAACCTGGATGAGTGGATGGGGAATACAACGCCCACTCCTGGGGACCACTCCAGTGACTACACTCATGAGCCACACTGGAGTCTATTGTCATGTTACCAAGGAATTCCCTTGGGCTAGCCTTGCAGAGCCTTCAGGCCCATTCACCTACTACACACCTATGAAGCAATGAACCTGTGGATCTCAGTACTGGCAAATTGTGCGTGTGTGTGTGTGAATAGCATTCCCAGTGTGTTTGGTTGATGAATATCCCCTGTGGCTGTGGTTATTAGCAATCGGAGGTGTGTCCAAACCAGAACATGTACCATTCTCCATTCTACAACAGATGTTGTACATCAACATGTACCTATGTACAACCCTCAGCCCTATAATCTGTGAGGCATATGCAATCACTGTATTACAGACCGGGAATTACTGTGCACATACTGTACCCTGCCTACAACATGGTAGATGTGTCACCACACTGCCATACCCTGTGGCCTTGCTGTGGGGCCACATCCTGGTGACACAGATGCCTAGAACAGATATGAGATACAGCATGTAAGAACATAGTCACTTAGCACTTCACTTGTGGGGGAGAGAGGGGTTAAGGTGGTACTGAATGTGTTGCTAACACTGGGGCCAATATCTGTTGTCTCAGGACAGGTATTAGCTTTGTGCAGTAACTTGCAGCACTTGTGTTTAATGCTGTGGAAGTTGATGTAACTATCAAGGCTGTTGTGACTGTCATCAGTGTCTGCTGCATCTCTGCTGCCATAGATGCCTTTTAGGGACTCCATGAGGGATCCAAAGGTGTGTTTGAGGCTAATAAGGGAGTTCAACATCCATAGGGCACCACATTTTACTGCAACAGTGTCTTCCCTCTGATATACCCTTCAGTGATGGCAGGGAACCATCACATTGTCTCCCAGTGTTTGGAAGACAGTGTCTGGGTTCTCTTGGCTCTGGCTAGTACCATGCATTCATGTAGCTGTTTGTACAGTGCCTGTGTGTATGATTCCACAGTCATGCAGCTACAACCTATCGACATGGGTTCAGTGAAGACCATCCACCCCTGTTTTCATGGCTGCAAAGTCAGCTTTGGAGAGTTTCTGCTGAGTGGTTATCTTTGTAGGGGGTGTAGCTGATATGTTGAGCTCCATGTTGATTACAGCCTGTGTGAATCTCACCATGCAGGGATTGACATTTGGGGATGAGCAATAGTTCCATATTTAAGTGGTCAATAAAGGTCAAGGTTGTTGCATCCTCTACCATGGGTCAGTATGAGCTGGTCTAGGGCAATGGAAATGATGAATTCCAGAAGTATTGGCCACTGTACTGATGATTGGCTATATTCCCCAGGTGATGGAGGGGAAGATGAAGTCTTCTATGATGTCAGTGTTGGGTTGGACCTTCATAGATGCCAGGGTGTTGAGGAATGTGCATTAACAGTCTGGGGACATAGCTGGGGACCGATAGCAGGCTATGGTGTGGATTGCACTATTGCCCAAAGTCAGTTTTACCGGAAGTACCTCCAACGCATTATGCTGGGATACTAGTCTGGAGGTGTTCATATCAATTATGGATATGGAAACAACACCACTTGTGGAGGTGTGGACCATGTTTTGCTGCTGACAGCGGTGGAATGTGTCATAGCCTGTTAGTGCAAGGCTGCTGCCTGCTGCTGTGAACCACCTCTCTATTACAGCATGGATGTCAATGTCCTCTACTCTGAGGAGTGCTTTAAGTGACTGCATTTTGGCAGTTAGATGTCTACTGTTGAGCAGCATGACCCTCAGACTGCATACATGTCTAGCTGTTATGGTGATAATTTGATTTAGAACACTGCCTAATAATACACTATGGGGTGGTAAGACATTTACTCTGTACCTGGAAACCTAGGGCTGACAGATTTACAACATCTCTGGCAAGGCATTGAGGTCTGTCAATCATGTTATCCCAAGCAGAGAAATACTGGATCCCCTGAAAATGAAATACAACACGTAAGCCAATGTTGCAGTTAATTATCCGTTGAAAGTACTGCAGCATCATTCTGGGTGATGGCAGTATACTGTTCAGGGCTACTGTCACACCTGCCTGGATCACATAATTCGAGTGTTTAACCATGTCTTTTGTCATGTAGCCCAGGGAGGTGTGTTTCTGGTCATTCACACCCACATGGGTGATGACAGAATGATACTTGTAGCTGGTGTGGAATGGCCGGACTGGCTGTGTCATGTGTTGGATGCTGGCATGTGATAGACAGTTGGCTATTACCTCCTGCATAATCAACATAGTGAGTGTGACATCTGTGTGCCACAGTACTGAGTAACCCATGATCACTGTATTGTGCAAAGTGATCAGCCTTAGGTTGAGGGGCACACTGTGTAGGTGACATATGTGTCCTTTGGCATGTGCTATGTCATAGTGTCTGAGTGGGAGTCTGTCTTGCTTGTCTGTGCTGTTTGTGTGAATGTCCATTGAGTGCCTCTGTGAAGGTGGGTGTGTAGTTTTTCAGTGTATGTCAAGGCTGTCATAGTGGGTGTTGTGGCGAGCTATGTGGTCCACATGGTGTGGTGCAGGTGTTGATCTCATCCTCTTGACCAGCTAGTCCAGTCTTTGCTGGAGAGTACATATTTCCACATTTGGTGATATAGGGGTAACTCTCACTAGTCGGAGCGTTTGGAGTTTAGAGGAGAGGGTTGTCTGTGTACATGAGACAGTTGTAACAGTGCCTCAGAATGGAGAAGTGCACCAGATTAATGGGAGAAAGCACAGAAAACCGCACTTCAATGCGGGATAATTCCATGATGAATGAGTACTGCAGATGGCTCCTAGGTGTGATACACTTATTGATGCAATAACTTGTTGAAGTGCAAAGCTATAATGCTATTTGAAGTGCAAGACAAAGACCTAGCAAGATGTATTTGAGAAACTGAAGGCAGACTTCCTGCCACCTGTAATACTTTACCTCAGTCGTGCAGTTATCAGCACCTTTGGCCAGTTGTAAGTCCAATATGCTCTGTAGCACATGCAGTAACTGCATAACACTATGGTACAAATAACTGGATAGGCAGGGGTTCTAATCTCAATACTGGTAACTCTGTGTGTGTGTATGAGAATCATGTACTGTGTGGGTTATACCATTTTTGACTTGTGTACCACCCTTTACACTTCCCCTTACTCCAGTTTAGTAGGTCTGCTGATGTCATTCACCTTAGAAGTACATTTGGAGTAAGTGAAATTGTATAAGCTCTGTGGTGTGTCTGATAACTGTGTAACACTATAGTAGACATAACTAGATAGGCAGGAGTTCTGATCCCAACATTGGCAACTGTGTGTGTGTGTGTGTGTGTGTGTGTGTGTGTGTGTGTGTGTGTGTGTGTGTGTGTGTGTGTGTGTCAGATGCTGTGTGGCTTATACAATTTGGATTTGTGTACCACCCATTACACTTCCCCCACCCTACTTTACTACTACTGTTGTTGTCATTCACCTTAGAAGTGGCTTTGGACAATGTGAAATTGTGTAAGCTGAGTGGCGCATCTGCTAACTCCATAATACAAATAACTAGATAGGCAGGATTTCTAATCTCAGTACTGGCAACTGTTTGTGGGAGACTCATGTTCTGTGAATGTTGTACCATTTTGAGTTGTATACCACCATACCCATCCTAATTTAGTAGGCCTGTTGATGTCATTCACCTTACAAGTACCTTTGGATGAGGTGAAATTGTATAAGCTCTGTGGCACGTCTGATAACTGTGTAACACTATAGTATACATAAATAGATAGGTAGGAGTTCTGATCTCAATGCTGGTGTGTTTGTGTGTGTGGATCATATATTGTGTGGCTGATAGCAATTTGATGTATGTACCATACATGGCAGGTGACCACCTTCTGATGCCATTACTTTATATAGTGTGGTAATGGCATCTGCCTCACATGCAGCATGTGAAACCATTGTAAAGGTCATACCAGTCTTCTGTACAGATGTGTCTGGAACATCCAGATGTTTGGAACTTATTAGTGCTCTGTCTGCCTTAACAATGCCCATGTATGCGATCTAGTTGCCAAATAGGCCACAGTGAGTGTACTGATACATATGGCAGCATCAGGTATCATACCTGACTGAAACAGCATACTGATACAATGTGTCCTACCCTCACACTTGTCCAGGCGTCTAGGTGCAATACATGAATCCGGATGCTTGGTTTTACAAGTGAACTGTTCATGTCATGGGTCACATTAAAGGTTGGGAAGGGTGTGTACTGACATATTGTGGTGTCAATCAGTATATATCAGAAATAAAATGGCATTTTAACAGGTGTGTGCGTATACATGTTATATCCACTGTATAGCATTAAGGTTTCACACATGTCCCTACCTTAGTCAGTTTCTCAAATACATTTTGCTGATGTCTGTCCAGATGTCCTGCACTGACAGGTTGTGAGATATGCTACATGAAAGTTACATTCTCTTTAGATAGGCCCCTGTGGTGACCACTGTGATGCAATGCAGTTAACCCCACCACAAGTGAACATGCACATAAAGCAATATGGCTATTATTCATAGTTGTGTGCAGGGTAGCTTGCATGCCCTCTACATTCCTGGAGTATTGGCAAAGCACAGCTGCACAATTACATGCTCACCAGCTTAAGGCTTCTGTCTCATATGCAGACCAGAGTGACCTATGTAGTTGTGGGAGAGAGGTATTGTCAGCAGACTCACATGTGCACTTTGAAAAGGATGGATGCAACATGTCTGCACATTTACA
Organism: Protopterus annectens; assembly: GCF_019279795.1. Classification (NCBI taxonomy): domain Eukaryota; kingdom Metazoa; phylum Chordata; order Ceratodontiformes; family Protopteridae; genus Protopterus; species Protopterus annectens. The sequence goes on from NC_056748.1 coordinate 87,457,921, forward strand.
GTACAACACCTAATACTACACAATTTTCTGTCCTTCACCATAGATTTGCAATTCTGTGCATTAGAAATCCCATCCACAACTGCAATCATGCCTGGCACATGCATATTGATACTGCACAGATACAAGCATGTGTCATACAGTAGTCTACACATTCCTTGTCCATTGTGTGGGTGCCACCCACCTCCAGCAAGTGGGGATTTGTACCCTGGTGTTGTACTGTGATGGGTGGCCCAAGCTTGGCAATAAGCTTTTCATTTGGTGTCAGTGGGGGCTGCATGGCTGGTCTCCCACCTGTGGTTGTGGGGTCCCTGGCCACATCAGAAGCCTTTTGCCAGACATGGCATATGAGGTTGGTGGCATGATGCCACACCTGTTCATATGTACGTGTGTGCAGGCCCACCTAATTTATGCTGTGGACAGGGTCATCCCACAGGGTGGTCCTCTCTCTCAGATCTTGCTGGCTTCGGCCCAACAGTACTGTGTGGTTCTGTATTATGGCTTCCATTACCAGGTTGCATTCTGCTGGTTAAAATGTGTCCCACCGGTGATGTGACATTGCACCTGATAGACAGTAACAGGGAAACACATCTCAGGACCTCATACATTTGGCAACAGTATGTCCAGTACCTGCACATTTACCTTGAATACCAGTAGCCAGCACTCACAACCATACCAGTAGCCAACACTCACAACCACACCATACCCCTGTAATCTATCAGTAGAGTATCAGCTTGCATTACACTCCTGGTCCTGATGAGTCATATTGCTTGCAGTGAGGGCAAGTTGATTGCATAATCTGTCATTCCTCATTCAGGTCTGTGTAAATGGATGACATTAGCCATCTTCCATGCAGATGATGTCTGGATGGTGCTGCGGCTTGGTGTGACTACAGTATGTAAGGCAGCTGGTAGCACATGTATGAGTTCATGTAGGATGCAGACAGGGATGATATGATGTCCCATGGATACTTACATTTGTTGCCTTTCAGTAGGCAATATGTACCTGCTCACTGGTGATGAGGGGAGGGTGTGGGTGCAGTACATATCCACCTATAGTGATGCTGAGCCGGGGGGATGTTTGCTCTAACCCTATCTGCATCAGGTTGCCTGTAGCTTTCTTGTGTGTGTATATGATCTGATTGGCCACCATTACAGGTTGGGTTGGTATGTTGCCTCTGAGATTGCAGACATATGGGAAGATGGCCTTGTGATTGTCTCTGGTGGAAGTCTCTAATTTGTAATCATAGTTGGCCTTACAGTAATCCACCTGTGATCTTATATGCTGGTTCAGACAATGGCTGACTTAATGCCAGGTTGGTTCCTGCCCCTACTTTGCCCTGTACAGCCACTATAGGGACCAAGTCCATAGTTTGTGTAATGCTGCTGTCCAACAAAGGGGATTATTGTACATTGGTGGAGGCAGGTATGACAATTAAGGTATTGCTGAGCCCATACAGCCATGTATGTGTTAAATCTGTAGTTTGTAGTGGGCATGGCCACAAAGTCATAATACAGTTGAACACCTCTCCAATTTAGTAATGATAATCATACGTTCTGTACTAACCATGGCTGTGTCTGGGGAATGCAACAACCAGTAGCTGTAGACATGTCACTCTTTTGGGTGCACAATAACTAAGATTTCACATGTGTACAACATGTACAGCTGTTTTAACTGACATTTTGCATCCCATGTCTGTTTTCATGAGGTGGACACATAGATCTACTCATACTGACATGTGCATAGCTAATACATCACACGCGTGTCTGTTCTATGTCAGTATGGCACACTAAATTCACACTCCTGCTGCGCAGTCATCCCTCTGAACCAGTTACAGCAGGAAATCTGTAGGATGTCATGCATACATGGGGTGCAATGGGACAAAATCAGTGACAGAGTCTCAATAGTGCTGTAAGATACTTGATTCATTCAATAGCATAGTAGCCTTTGCATGGACAGCTATCCCCTGGAGGATGTCCAACAGTCATATAACAGGAAGAGAGGGGAAAGGCTGGAAGGGTGGTATTGTGGGTAAGAATTGTTAACATTGGCAGTATGAGTGGTACAGGGACCAGGCTAGCTGATATGATGGCCAGGGGATGATTGACATATTGTGTGTGCACAAGAGACCACATGGAAGGGGATTATGGCTGGGTGTATGGTAGGCAGATCACAATTGTGCTATCATGGTATGGACTGGAGGTGGAAGGGGGTAGGGCTTCTGCTGAAGGCACATTATGCCAAGAGTGTTTTTGGAGGATGACATAAGTGTCTGATAGAGTGATGTTTCTGAAGCTGTAAGCTGATGGTGTAATTATGACTGTTGTTAGTGCATATGCTATGCAAGTTGTTGTGTGATGGATGAGAAAGAGAAATGTGACATCAGATGAATGATGTGGTGATGACTGTACCCAAGGGTGACAGACTGGTCATTGCAGCAGATGTCAATGGGCATCTTGGTGAAGGGAACAGAGGGGATGGGGAATTGATGGCATGTATGGTGTTAAAAGGAGTGGAGATGGTGAGATGGTAGTGGATTTTGCTAAAAGGATGGACATAGCTGTGGTAAATATGCACTATAACATGAAGGAGGAGCATAGGGTGACATACAAGAGTGGAGTAAGATGCACACAGGTGGAATATATCCAATGTAGGAGGGTCAGTTTGTAGGAGATTGGAGACTTTAATGTGGTGACAGGGGAAAGTGTATTTAGGCAGCAGAGAATGTCGGTATGTGAGATGATGGTGATTGAAATGAGGAGGAGTGTGGGGGCAGCATCAAGGATCAAATGGGGTGAAATGGAAAAGTGTGCTTGTGAGGTGGAGTTTAGGGAAGAGTTGAGACAGGCACTGGGAGGCAATGACAATCTAACAAATATCTGGTTAAGTACTGCAGAGCTGGTAAGGGAGATAGCTAGATGGGAGCTTGGGGTGACATGTGGATGGAGGAAGTTGTAGAAGGACACCTGTCAGTGAACTGAGGAAGTACTAGACAGTATACAGAGACAGAGGTTGGAGAAGAAGGAATGGGATTGTCATAGAGAGGAGGAAAGTAGGCAGAAGTATGAGGAGATGATGTGCATGGCAAAGGGAGAGGTGGCAAAGGCTGAGGATGGGTAAATAAAGAGTTCAAATGACAGGCTGGACACTAAAGAGGGATGAAAGAAATTGGCTGGACAGATGCACTGAGCTAGGAAAGATGTGCAAAGAGATAAGGGTGATAAAGGATGCTGAGGTATATGTACTCACAAGTGAGGAGAGGGTGTGGAGCACATGGACAGTGTACTTTGAGAGGCTGATGAATGAAGAGAAGGAGACAGAGAAGCTTGGATGATGTGATGGTGAATCAGGAAGTGCAATGGCTTAACAAGGAGGATGTAAGGATAGATATCAAGAAGACGAATACTGGCAAGCCCGTTGGACCACATTACACACCTGTGAAAGCAAGGGGTTGTTTAGGGGAAATGGCAGTGGTGTGTTAGCCAGACTGTTTACTGTTATCTTGGGAAGTGTGAGGTTGCATGAGGAGTGGAACGAAAGTGCTTGGGTACAGTGTTAAGAAGGAGGTTGATCTGCAGAGCTGTGATAACTACAGAGGGATAACATTCATCAGTCACAGCATGAAGTTATGGGGTAAGAGTAGTGGAAGCTTGGTTACGCAGGGAGGTGAGGAGTACTGGTCAGCAGTATGGTGTCATGCATGGAAAGGGCACTACCAATGTGATATTTGCTCTGATATTGTTACTGGCGGAATACAGAGAAGGTCAGGAGTTGCTCCATGCCTCTCTGGATGTACAGAAAGCATATGACATGGTGCCCAGACAGGAGTTGTGGTACTGTATGATGAAGTCATGAGTGGAAGAGATATATGTAAGAGTGGTACAGAATATGTACAAGGGTGGTGTGACAGCATTGAGGTCTGCATTGGGATTGGATGTGTTTAAGGTGGAGGTGGGATAACATCAGGGATCACCTGTGAGCCCTTTCTGATTTTCAATGTCTTTGGACAGGTTGACAGACAAGATCATATGGGAGTCCCCGTTGACTATGTTGTTTGCAGATGACATTGTGATCTGTATCGAGAGTAAGAAACTGTTTTTGGAGACCCTGGAGAGGTGGACATATACTCTAGAGAGGAGAGGAATGAAGGTCAGCAGCACTAGGACAGAATATCTGTATGTGAATGAGAGAGAGGATAGCGGAATGTTGATGATGCATGGGGTACAGTTGGCGAAGGTGAATGTGTTCAAATGATTGGGATCAAAAGTTCAGAGTGATGAGGACTATGGAGGACAGGCATAGAAGGGAGTACAGGCAGGATGGAGAGGGTGGAGAAGAGTGTCAGGAGTGATATGTGACAGACGAGTACCAGTAAACATGATATGTAAGGCCTATAAGAGGGTAGTGAGACCACCTATGTTATATGGGTTGGATTCAGTGGCACTGACAAAAAGGCAGGGGTCAGAGCTAAGCATGGCAGAGTTACAGATGTTATAATTTGCACTAAGTGTGACATGGGTGCACATGTTTAGCAATGTGTATATGACAGGCTCAGGCCATGTTGGATGGATATGAGACAAAGTTGGAGAGGCAGCGTTACATCAGTTTGGACGTGCTGAGGAGGAGTGCTGAGTATATTGTGAAAAGGATGGTAAGGATGTAGCTGCCAGGTAAGAGGAAGAGAGGAAGGCTTCAGATAAGGTTTCTGGATGTGGTGAGAGAGGACATGCAGGTGGTTGGTGTGAGAGAGCAAGATTCAAAAACAGGCAGAAATAGCAACAGATGATCCACTGTGGCAATCCTGAATGGGAAAAGCCAGTGGACAATTAAAGGGGATGTTGTAATATCAGTCTTCACAGATTTGGCAAGGATTTGACTGACAACACAATTCTATGGGTAAATGACTACAAATATGAGGCACATATATGGTCAGTGTGCAGAACACTGGACAACTGAATGGTATGAGCTCAGTATATAACATGCAGTTCAACACACACATCTGCAGCAGTACTTTACTCTGCACATGCTCTGTATAATTGTCTTATATGTACAAGATAAAATGTGTATCATGGTTATATGCATAGGTAACATGGATAAGTACAACATCCCAGTAGCTGGCCTAGTCACTACAGACAGAGCCACATGCTCTGGTCATCAGTGCTGTTCAGCAGTACATCAGTACAGCAAGTCTTACTGAAACATACACTTCCAAACCCCTATTTTCCATTACAGACCACCTTCTGCATTCAATTACATGCTTACTTGTTTCACATACCTTTTTTTCTGGATATTTCACACATATTAACCTTTTTTTGTTTTATTCTCACTCTACTTCAGCTCTGCACTGATGGACTATCTATGACAGAGGTGGCTTGAATAGATGGCAGCTTGTCTTTTGTAGTAATGCTTATGACCATGTGATGGCCTGAGCACCAATTGGTGTTCCCCAGTTGCTGATTGCATGCGGAGCAGCTGTGTAGTTATCCGAATAGCCAAAAGTCATAGCAACACATTCCTATAATTAGTACTCCATGAGGGCTTTGGCCTTTTCTCTTACCTGTGAGGAAGAGATCCCGGAAGTGTGTGAGCTAATACCTCTTAGAACAAGACATGTGGAGACAAGCCAACTAAATGGTGGAGAAGATTCAAGACTTAGGGGCAGAATTTGAGTACTGCTATTATATGTTTTGAATAAAGCTTGTTTAACAGGGTTTGTCTGAACATGCTACTTCTGCATGGGTTTCAGTCTGACAAAGTTCTGTGTCTGCATAGTTCTCAACTGTAGGGCTATCCACATGATGGCCGGAGGTTTGCCTGTTATGTTTGGTCTGTTCCCCCAGACAGGTGTTGTCCTTGGCAAATCAGTAGCATACTCTGGTGTAGTGTCAGAGGAATATGTAAGAGTGGTACAGGATATGTACAAGGGTAGAGTGACAGCGGTGAGGTCTGCGGTGGGAGTGATGGATGCGTTTAAGGTGGAGGTGGAATTACATCAAGGTTCAGCTCTGAGCCCTTTCTTATTTGTAATGGTGATGGACCGTTTGACAGACGAGATCAGACAGGAGTCCCAGTGGACTATGATGTTTGCAGATGACATTGTGATTTGTAGTGAGAGTAGGGAACAGGTGGAGGAGACCCTGGAGAGGTGGAGATATGCTCTAGAGAGAAGAGAAAAAGGTCAGCAGGACTAAGACAGAATATATGTGTGTGAATGAGAGGGAGGATAGAGGATTGGTGAGGATGCAGGGAGTAGAGGTGGTGAAGGTGATGAGTTTAAATAGTTGGGATCAACAGTTCAGAGTAATGGTGAGTGTGGAATAGAGGTGAAGAAGAAAGTATAGACAGGATGGAGTAGGTGGAGAAGAGTGTCAGGAGTGATTTGTGACAGACAAGTACCTGTAAGAGTGAAAGGGAAGGTCTACAAGATGGTAGTTAGACCAGCTTTGTTATATGGGTTGGAGACAGTGGCATTGACAAAAAGGCAGGAGTCAGAGCTTGACATGGCACAGTTGAAGATGTTAAGATTTGCACTGGGTGTGACGAGGATGGACAGGATTAGGAATAAGTATATTAGAGGGTCAGCCCAGGTTGGAAGGTTTGGAGACAAAGCCAGAGAGGCAAGATTATGCTGGTTTGGACATGTGCTGAGGAGGGATGCAGAGTATATTGGGAAAAAGATGCTAAGGATGAAGCTGCCAGGTAACAGGAAAAGAGGAAGACCTAAGATAAGGTTTATGGATGTGGTGAGAGAGGACATGCAGGTGGTTGGTGTGACAGAGCAAGATGCAGAGGACAGGAAGAAATGGAAACAGTTGATCTGCTGTGGCGACCCCTGATGGGAGCAGCCAAAAGAAGAAGAAGAAGACAACTCTGATGATTGCAATCAGTACATGTCAACATACATTTGTGTTTCAGACTTTATATTCCTCAGAAAAGTTATATTACAATAAAGAATCAGGACACCAAACTTCCAAAACTTTGCAAAAATGAAGAAAAACAAATGCCCTCTCAGCTGTGAAGCAGTAATACCACTTTATTTGTGACAAAAACAAATAAAAATCGATAAAAAACATGTGATCTAAGTGCTTTCACCCCTTATAGGGCTTCTTTAGAGTCAACATGTTAAACAAACATAATTTTTTTATTTCCTATGCAGCATGACATCATATGCTGAGAAAAAAACCCCTAAAAAATACATTCTTAAAAATCTCATCTAACTGCACTATATACATAAAATTTACTATCCAACTGATGGTTAATAAAAAAAAAAAAAAAACAAGAAAACATATTTAAATTTCCTGTTGAGGTTTGAAAGTTGCCATCCTATTCAGTATAAAAAAAGTGTCATGGAAGGCCAGATGGTGAGATCAAGTAGCCTCATTAGTGAAGATGGAAATTTTGTAGAGGAAACAAATATACTAATAGATATGTTAATGGATAGAGGTTATCCTTTGGAATTTTTGGTAGAAATAAAAAGGGAAGTGGCAAAGAAAAGAAACGCAAGATTCAAACCTATACTGAGAATGCAAGGTAGCCTGAGTGACACTATTTTAAATGTGGCATCACATTCGGGACATGATGTCATAGTTGTAGAATACAATGACTGTTTTTGGATGATAATCTCGGGACTGAATAGATTTTGGGAAGGAACATTTGATACTCAGCTCAAATTGAAGCTGGGCAGTAGACCCATAATCACCTTTGGTAGACATAGAAACTTGAATCAGGTGGCAAGGAGAGGTCCACCGCCTTTAGATCACTAATGAGTAAGTGTGGTTTCTGATGCAACTGAGACAAAATGCGTGGTATATGTTGCATCTTGCATGGCATGTCTGGCGTTTTACATCAGTAAAACTGTTAGAAAATGAAAAGAAAGGATCTCAGGACATTAGGAACAAAAAGTCTGTCAGTTCCTTGTGTATGCACAGTACATAATGCAGGAATTTTAAAAAGTTCCTGTTTTTCATTATAGACAAAGTGAAGGTTGATGTGTGTGTGTGTGGGGGGGGGGGGGTTGACCCTAAGCTAGATGTAGAGCTCAGACAGATTGAATGGCAAATAAGATTAAATGCCCACAAAAGCCCAGGGATCAATGACTACATATCAATTAAACCCATTCTTAAGAGAAGGGCAACATTTATATGATTAAAAGTATGCCACCTAGTGACACAAATTGGATGATACAACTTTTTAAGATGTTCATTTTGAATGCATATGTTTTACTAGTGTTTTTATTAGACTATGGTACAAGAGAGTCGTGCAGAGTCTGTGATTTTTTTTATTTTTCATTAACCATCAATTGGATAGTAAATTTCATGTATATAGTGCAGTTAGATGAGATTTTTAAGAATGTATTTTTAGGGGGTGTTTTCTCAGGATATGATGTCATGCTGCATAGGAAATAAAAATGAATGCTTGTTTAACAAATTGACTCTGAAGAAGCTCTATAAGGGGTGAAAGCACTTAGTTCAGATTTTTTTTATCTATTTTTATTTGTTTGATTGCAAATAAAGTGGTATTACTGCTTCACAGCTGAGCAGGCATTTGTTTTTCGATGTTACAGTAAACCCTATAACACCAGCAATTTTCTCAGTGTATAACAGCAATATTTCAAGTATGGCCATGTTTTTGGGCCTCAGTCCCAAAATATGTCAGGCGTGGTACAGATGCCATACAGTAGGAGGTTGATAGGCAGGGTCTACCATTCTAATGTTCTGTCACTCCTGCTGAGGGGAAAGGGTGGATGACATGTGGGACTCTGTACATTCAAGAGGTTGGTGTATGGAGAATGCTCTTAGATGCCCTTGTAACATATGTTATGTGAGGGAGAGTAAGAAGTGTTTTAAATCTAGGCTGTTGGAACATGTGACAGATATTACTGATGAGGAAGAAGACAGTTCTATAACTGTACATTTCAATAATTCCCACCATGGGTGTAGTAGTCCTGAAAGAAGAATTCTTATGTACAGAATCAGTTTAAATTCTTAAATATGATACTTTATCCCTTAGGGGGTTGAATGTGTAGTGTAACTGAAGGCTGTGTATATACATGTAATTACGTGTAGTGGATTACAAGGTACTGCTTTGGAAAAAGTCTGTTTCTCAGTTTGGTCACTCACAAAAGAACAATTGTTAATTACAGAATCAATGTATGTTTTTAAATGTGATACTTTGTCCCCTAGGGGGGTTGACTGAGGCTGTGTATTTAAATGTACTTACTGGTTAATTGCTTCTTCTAATTAAGGTAAGCATTTCTTGTAATGTGTTCCTTCTTGAAGGCTTTGACAAAGATATCAGAGTAAGGTGAACTTGTGTGAATTACTGGCTGTTTGTATTTTTGTTTACCATATTCACTCATTGTAGTTGTGTTGATAAGAGGTCACTGTATATGTCTGGCCATTGTGTATGGCCTATCATGGTTTTGTAGCAGTGTACTGTTCACTTATTATTTGGACTGTGGGGGCAGATGTGAGTGTCATGGGTCCTTTGTATCCAACTGTGCATGCATGGGTGGTCTAGCAGCATATGTTTGTATATGCATTTAGAGACATATATATATATATATATATATATATATATATTTATTTTTTTATTTATTTTTTTTACACACACACAGATATATGTGTGCATGTATATATATATCTATATATATATATATATATATATATATATATATATATATATATATACACAAATACATCTACATGTCAGTATTTCTTGGTAATATATCTATATATTGTTATACATATATATATATATCTCCACACATATCTATGTAAATATATTTTTTCATGGAAATATTTGTAGATAAGCATTCCTGATTGCACAGTGTGTCTTTCCAATTGTAAACTGACTGTACTGCATGATATGTTGTAAAAAACATCCTAACATCTCACAGGTAAGATAGCCATGTGGTAAATTGCTGTGACTATGGTGTACAGCATCCCGGGCTCAAGGCTGAGCATAGCTGATTATTTTGTTGCTGGTCAGAAGACTGGTTGCTGGATACAGAATGATTAAGGCACTTTTAAGGAGTTGTAAGCAGGTTTGCATGGGTTTGCGCAGTGCTAAGGGGTGGTAAAAATGGTTAAACTGATAGGCACTTAAACTGTACAGGCTTCGCTTACCAAAGTTTGCCAGTGCACAAATATGCCTAGCAGAGCTAACTACTGGTTATCATTTACATGTAAGCAATGTGTACACCTGCTAAGCATAGCTCAGCCCTGATGTTAGATGTAAGTGTTATGGGTCCTTTTTTATCTGACTGTGAATGCTGCTCCAGTGTCTGATGGTCTATTGGCTGTATGCCTTTGTAGCAGCAGACTGAGATGTGTCCTGTACCATGGTCAGGATTCAGACTACACTGAGAATTGGACCACTATATGTAGGGGTAATGTGTGACTGGTAAACTATTATGTATCTCTTCACACAGTCCATATACTCTGCTGTTCAACTGTCCTACCAGTATGTGACTGTGACTGTGGTGGAATTGGTTGAGGGTATGCACTTTCACACTGGTGTCTGACATCCCTGTAGTGCCTGACATCCCAAAGGAGGATGACAACACATTCATTGACATTGAGCTTAAGGCCATGGCTCTGACACCAGTCATTGGTCTCAGTGAGGCCTTTCTGTAGAATGTCAACATCACTTGGGTAGTTAATATCTCCCAACTTGCAATTGTCTGCAAACATTGTCAGCCAGAGTCTCTTTATGTTGGCATGGACTTCAGAGAAGTTGATACCAAACAGGGGAGGACCCAGCTCTGAACCCTGTGCAACTCCACACGTGACTGGTCAGCAGTCTGACTTGGGCTCAGCTACTTTCACACTGTGGGTTCTATCTGTGAGAAAGTTTGCAACCCACCTACTGTTATAGGGGTTGATGCATAGCTTAGCGAGTTTATCCTCGAACCCTGAGTGGGGAATTTTATCAAAAGGCTTGGCCAGATTGAGGTAGGCTGTATGAACCATCTTGCCTTCATCCACAACTCTGGTGACTGACTCAATGAAGTTGACCAGGTTGATTGTACAGGCATGATCTATCCTTCACAAACACAAACAGTGTGGGATCCTGGGTCTTGAGATTCCCATATCCCTGTGTCTTAGGTACATGGCGATGCATTCCATAGTTTTGCATGGCAGCCTTGTCAGGCAAATGGTGCAATACTTCCCAGGGTCTGCAGCCACTCCTCCTGTGTGGAGAGGGATAACTGTAGCAGTGCACCAGTCACTAGGGACAAAGCCTGAGGTGAGAAGGGACAAAGCCTGAGGTGAGGCTGTGATTGAACAGGGCACACAGGTGAGGTGACAGTTCACTCTGTAGTTCATGCAGAAGACAGCCAGGGATATTTCCAGGTCCAACAGAAGCTGTAATCTTGGCCTTGGACAGTGGTGTGTTAACCAAAACAGCAGTACTACTGGGTGGCTGGCAGTGTACTGGTATTGTGACTGGTCCTTTGGGGGTGGGGAGGGGGGTAAAGCTACCACTGAATATTTGTGCCAGTATATTGGCAATATCTGTTGCCTCTGTACAGCAGTCAACATTGTACAGTAGCTCATAGCACATGTTGGCATTGCTGTGCAGATTCTTTACATAACTCTAGGAGGCCTTGTGGATGTCTTTACTGTGTGCTGCAATTCTGTTTTCACAGCTAGCTTTAGAGTATCTCATGAGGAATCTTGTCTTTTTGTTGAGGCTGATAAGGGGATTTTTCCAGTCTTGAGACTTCACCTTATTCCATATCAGTTTCCTCCTTCTGTTGTAGAGATTTTTGGGCAGGGGACCACCAGACTGACTCCCCTTTTCTGGAGGGGAGTGTCTTGTTTCTATTGTGTATGGTGGAATCCATGCATTTCTGTACGTGTTCATACTGCATTGGTGTGTGTTTGGAGGTCATGCAACTAATCTCCATTTGCATGGGTGATGTGAAGTTAGCCACCTCTGATCTTTGGAGGCCACAGTTAGCTTTAAAAAGGTTTTTCATGGTGGTTACCTTTGCGTGGGTGGTGGGAGGGATGTAAATTTCAAAGGTGATGACACTGTGGTCAGCTCTAACCATGGCAGAGTTGACTATAGTTGTACAGCAACAGTCGCACATGTTAGTACTGACTAGGTTTATGATGCTGCTACATGCAGTGGGTGGGGAAACAAGCTGGTCCAGGCCATTGTAATGGATGCATTCCAGGCAACATTGGGCAAGTGCATTGATACATGGGTAGCTTTCACAGTTAATGGAGGGGTAGTTAAGGTCAACCATTATGATAGTGTCAGGTTGGACAGTAATAGTCTCCAGGGCACTTAGGAATGTGGAGTTTGACTCTTGGGACATGGCCGGGAACCTATAGCAGGTTACGACTTGAATTGCTGTCTTACCCTATGTTAGCTACAACTGCAGGATCTGTGATGCATTATGTTGGGCTACCAGTGTGGATATGTATGCATCTTTTGAGAATAAGGAGTGCTTCAAGTGACTGTCTTTTGAGATTTGAACTTCTAGTGTTGAGCAGCATGACCCTCAGATTGCATTTGTTTGTAGCTGTTATATATATATATATATATATATATATATATATATATATATATATATATATATATGTATGGGTCCCCTTCACATGGTCGACAGTTCATATGATCGACACTCATTTGGTTGACAGTTCATTTGGTCGACAAGCAGATTTGCCCCATTCCCCAATGTTGTGCAACCCTGGAGTTGATATATATAGTTAGGGGTGGTGTGGGGGGCACAGCCCCCCACATTGGGGGTGTGGGGGGCACAGCCCCCTACCTAAAATGCTTGTCGATCAAATGAACTGTCGACCAAATAAACTGTCGACCATGTCAGGTAGACCCATATATATATATATATATATATATATATATATATATATATATGTGTGTGTGTGTGTGTGTATGTATTTATATACTTTTCTATATATATGTATATATTTTACATGGCTATCTCTATAGATATATTTTGTTTATATTTGTCCACATATATGCATCACCATACATAAATACATGTATATATAAAAAACTTGACTGATTCTACAGAATCTTTTCCCTAATGTTGAATGACTCTACTGACTGTTATGTTTGGAAACTTATCTGCATTTTGTAGAGCTTACATGGTGTAGTGGTATATTGCTCTGACTATGGTGTACAGGGCCCTAGGTTCAAGTCTTGGCAAGACCAATAATTTTGTTGCGAGGCTGAATAGTTGCTGCTGGAGACAAAGGGATAAGGGCAATATTTCAAAGATGCTCCTCTTTCGGGCCCCTTGACCCACATTTTGACATCCTTTGGACAGATTTGTTACAGTAAGAGGCTTGGGGCATGGATCTGATGGATAACTCCAATACATACATATGTAAACACACACACACACACATATATATATATATATATATATATACATATATACATATATATAGAGATATATAGATATATATCTGTAAGTATTGATTTACTTTTCTATCTATACATGTATTTCTAAATGTATATATTTCATATGTATATCTCTACATATATTATGTATTTATTTGTCCATATGTATATGCATCTCCATACACATATACATTCGTATATTGTTACTATAAATATATATATATATATATATATATATATATATATATATATATATATATATAATCTACAAAACATGACAAATTCTACAGAATCTTTTTCCCTATTGTTGAATGACTCTACTGAATGATATATTTGAAAAGCATTGCACACATCTACAGTTCAGATTGCTTAGTAGAGATTGCTGTGGCTATGGTGTGCAGAGTCCTGGGTTCAAGCCTTGCAATGGCTGATTATTTTGTTGCTAAGCAGAACAAGGGCTGTTGGATACAGAGTGATTAAGGCTCTTTTTAGCAGTTGTAAGTGGGTTTGCGTGGAGCTAAGTGATGCTTACATCTGCTTACGTCAGCTTAGCTTTGCTTACATCCACTTAAACCTTTTTAAATAAAGAAAAGAAAAAAGGAAGACAGGAAAGTGGTGAAATGGGGGCAAGCAGGGGGTAAAACAAGATTAGAAGCAGTTAGGGATGTGCAGGACCAGTGCAGGAGAGGACCATAGTTCTGCATTTCTTCGACAGCAGCAGCTGATATGACTGTGGCCAATTTGGAATTTAGAGCCTCACTCTCCACTGGGAGGGTGTAGGCTACATAAAATTATGATAATTAGTGGGGTAGATTCAGTAAGGGGACCGTGTCTCTGGGTGAAATGCAGAGCTATGTATGAGACATAATTTTTTGGGGACAGATGCCCTTTTTTTAAGGTGAGAGTGGGATGATGGGGAAGGAGTGTAGGAAAGTGTGGGTAGGAACGTTTGGTAGAAGAGGTTGCATGTACAGAAATACACAAGACAGCAGACAGGGGCGGTGTGTGATACATGGGGGGGAGACACCTTGGATAGGGAAGGTGGTTGGGAATCGGATGCCTATGAGCCCCCTAGATGGTAGTAGTGGGACTGATGTCCCACCCAAAGGCAGTCACCACTACTCCTTCATAAACCCAAAAGTGGCTGTGCTGGGGGCTGAGCTGGAGGGGCCAGCTGCCCCTCAAGCTGTACCAGTCTGTCCTCCACCTGGCACAGTTGTTCATCCAGCTCTGACTGGAGGACACTGTACACCATGCCACAGACCTCTTGCCAGGTGACAAGATCCTCACCATGCCCACGTGCAGGGGAGGACGAGCCCCATCACCTGCAGTGGTTCCACCTGAGGGTGGTGCAGGACCAACAGATGAGGGAGGTCTAGGTTGGGTCCCAGATGTGCTGGTAGCCGGTGCCTTGGCCAGGTGGGGTGGAATAGGCAGATCAGTCAAGATCGGCATTCACGAACATGCTATGAAGTGAGAATTAACAAGGTGTATTGATTAGTCATGAACAAAACATTTAAACATTAGTCGACACAGCATGCATTGGTGTTCCAATTGACCCAGAACAGTGGAATTGTAACAGTGGCATGGCAAACAGAACACATGCAGAAAGGGAATGGCAGTCAGGATTGCAACAGCATGCTGGTTATATTAATGGCAACAGGCCATCAACAATGGTTATTCAACAAGATATGTTAGTATGCACAAAGTTTCAAATATAATAACCAAAATGGAACAAAGGTCCCAACAGTAAGTTTTGGTAACAACATACCCATATTACATTGTGTGCAATTACTGGAGCAGATAAGTGGTGGGGGAAGAGAAAATAATTCCATTAACAACTGCATTCAGTGATACTTCTCAATACACTACTGTTCAATACTCTACAGTTCTGCCCTTCATTAAGCTCTACATGGGCCACGGAGCTACTACAGCACATACACACCTGTACATATGTGCACCTGGAGTGCTATGGGGCAAGGTATGACAACTCTACGTACATACGTATAGGGGACTCATACCTGTCATACTTACTGGTAGAAAGTAACAATGCGCTCCCTGTCCTGCTGTTCTGTAAGTGCTTTTGGCATACTTGTACTGTGATGTTATCTGGGTGCAGCTTTCTTGGCAACAGGGGAAACTATCCATGACAGTGTGACACTTGAGAGGCTTGTACTGGCCAGACTGCATGGTGTAGGTGGCTAGCCTGCTTCTATTTGTAGGACTGGGCTGCTCAACAGAACATTTCTACACATTTCATACATAAACCCATTATACTGCTTCAGCAAATATTTATTTACCTCTAGGGGAAATATTTGTTCACAATAGATCAGTGTTTCTACCAATATTCAAGTTTACAGCTGTAGAACTAGAAAGACATGTTGGTAGCAGTCCCTGGATTCGAACCATGGTGTGTGTCTGCAAAAGGGAACTACAGACCTAGTCCATAGCAGACTGAGCTACTGCAGAAGTGGTGTCTGTTATTGGAGTTATTTCTGTCTAGTACATGTTTCTACACACTCAACGTTTTTATCAAATGTCTTTTTGTTTTCCATAATAACTACAACAAAAATCAGAACAAACAACTGTTGATGTTACTGTTTACACAATATGAGCAGATTATTAAAACTAGACATTTGGACATTTTAATAAAACATACTTCAATTTAGAATAAAGTCAACACACTCTACATTTGCAGTCTGCACCGTGTCTCACACTTTCCTGTACATTCAGGACTACGTACAGCTGAAATGCAAAGGTTAACACATGACAATGCTGGCAGGAACACACTACAAGACACTACTGAAGAAAATATTTACTTTTGAATTTTGTTAGTTATTTCAGATCCACATTCTGAACTATGCAAACGAACAGTGCTAAATCACTTCACCCCATTTACTGCATGCTGCAGCAGCTACACAAATGCACTTTTCAGATACAAGACAAATGAAAGACAACAGTTTGTGGTAGTCAGCTTTATTATTTTTTACATAACACTTTCTATAACTCAGAGATCCACAGTTAGTATTACTGCATGATCTGCACAGGAGGACTGCTTCTCATTTGTAACTGTTACAGTAGTCCTGACACAGCAGTTTCTTAGCAGGTTCTTTCAGACAGCATAATACATGTCCTAATCTTCCTCTCCTCAATTGTACCTTGTTTGCTACAAAACTTTGTATTACACAGCAGCTGGTACTACTGTGTTCTCACACTGGCAGCCTGACACATGCATTTATTCAGTAGAGTTAGAGCACAATTATATATACAGACAGTGCTACCTTTACTATTTCTGATTTATTACAGCAGATATTATGAATATTTCTGTACTCACCAACTTTGTACACAGCATGGTTTTAGAATTATTGATGCAAATATGAACAAACAATATTTAATGCCTAGAGACGTCAGTAGGAGTTAACTGTAGATGCACCTGGAGGCGTCCCTCAGATGTTGCTGACTAGTGTCTCACATTCCCACTGGAAGAGTTATGTGCTATTTGATATTCAGATTCTATGCTAATTAGATTTCCAAATTTTTCGCTGGATGCACCTACTTTTCAATGGCCTTTGTACCTGTTTCCAGTGTCTTCAGGTTGGGAGGTACAAAGAGCAGGCAAACCAGTATGGACTTCTCACCCAGCATTAGCATGGTATTAGGAAAGGTTACAATATGCTCCCAGCTGCTTATTGTACAACAGTCAGTGTTTGCTGTAATATGAGAAAGGTTTGCTGATTGGTGCTATTTTTGTAGGCCGAGAATGAGCCTTTCAATTTGCTAATTACACTTTGCTTACCTCTAAACTTAAAATATTGTGCTTTGATGGTTAATAAATTGAATGATTCACTAACCACTTACAAGACAGAACAATGCTATATCAGAACCTTGTCATGCTAACCTTGAGGTCAGTGCACTCTGTTCCTTCACATAAACACATTTATGTAGCTGCTGTGCTGTAATACCAGCAGCTATACTTTATGGATGATGCAAAACTTAGCTTTTTGTCAGTGTCAATGGTAAATCAGGCAGCATACTTGCTTTTAGTGTGGAAGGCTGAGGGTTCTATTTGCACACAAAGTAAATCAATTACTGGCACAGCAGTTGCAACTCTTCTGGTTGGAACTACCACATCTATTAGCTTATAATCAGCTGATAACAGCTCAACAACTACTTAACCAGCCAGAAAAGATCCTAGTCTCAAACATATAATTGAACCATATTTCAGTAATGGAGAATTGCACTCCACTAATAAATCTCTATTAAAAATAAACAAAGCTGCAGGAGACTCTCTTTTTTCAAATCATGTAGCCAAAATCTGGAATTCTCTCCCTCATACCATGAGATCACTAACACTACTCATTTTAAAAAAGTTACTTAAAACCAACTTAACTAGTGCATGGCTCTGCTCCTGTAACAGTCCAGGTTAGCTTTGACCTTCAATAACATACCTTACTTCCCCATGCAAGTATTATCTAAGAAATCTTACTTCTACCACTGACATGCTACTAAATCTAAAACCCAAATTTAATTTCTTGCAATTTCAATCTAAATTTAAAACCTGAATTTCATTTCTGGTTATTTCAAACTCCTACTTTACTATGTATATTTCTAGAGTTCAGAAAATCCCCAGCTTACCACTGTATACAAGATTTTATATGTGAATTGAATTATTTTAGGTTTGACTAAACTGTACTTACCACTCTATACAAAATTTTATATAGGTTCATAGGTCACAGGTGTGTACTAGGCTAATGGCCCTGAAGCCTTTACAAGCCTAGCCCATAGAAATGCCCTGGCATCGTGCTGCCCGATGTTAGTTCCCAGTGCCTCTATCAAGTAGATCCACTGGAGTGATCCCTGGCGTGAACTTTCTATTTCCCATCCACTCAGCAAGATTTCTCTTGAAGAGGCCCAGTGAGGTGCTCTGCTTGACATATATGAGAAGTCTATTCCAGAGCATGGGCAGTCTCTGGGTTATAAACCTGTCCCTCCAGCATGTTCTGTTGATTGTAGTAATGAGGTTGAGGTCTCTGGAAGGTGTGGTGCCAAGGGATTGGGATTTCTATAGATGTAGCATTTCTAACAGAGTTGGGTCAGACATGGCTTTGTAAGTCAAGCAGAGATTGCCTCTTAGTAGACGATATGAGACAGAGAATAGCTGGAGTATTTTGAGTCTGTCCATGTAGGACATGTGTTTAATGCCTAGGATCTTCTTCATGGGGTAATTTTGTGGCCTTTCCAGCTGTTTCATGTGTCTAGTGAGGTACATGCCAAATGAGACATTATACTCAATGATTGGTCTAATGAGGGAAGAGTAGAGAGAGATAATGACCTCTTTCTTCCTGGATGCAAAACCCTTGGTAATGAGATGTGCCACATAGAAGAACTTTCTGACCACAGTGGCAATGTGGTGTTCGAAGGAGAGGTTGTTGTCAACCTGTGTCCCTGGATCTCTTATAACACCTTCAGTGTTCAGTGGGCTCCCACTGATGTGGTAATTAGTGGGAACTGAGTTTTTCCCAAAGGGGATGACAACACTTTTTTTGGCATTAAGCTTAGGGCCATGGTTTCGACTCCAGTCACTGGTCTCAGTAAGGCCTTTCTGTAGGATGTCTACATCACTTGGGGAGTTAATAATGGCTCCCAGCTTGCAGTCATCTGTGAACTTGGTCAGCCAGAGTCCCTCCTTGTTGGCCTGGACTTCCGAGAAGTAGATGCCAAACAGGAGAGGACCCAGGATCGATCCCTGTTGGACTCCACTCATGAATGGTCGGCAGTCTGACACGGAGTCTGCCACTTTCACACTGTGGGTTCTAATCTGTAAGCCAGTTTGCAACCCACCTAGTGATATAGAGTTTGATGCCTAGTTTTGTGAGTTTATCAATAATTCCGAATGGTATCAAAGGCCTTGGCCAGACGAGGTAAGCTATGAACTGCCTTTCCCTCATCCACAGCTCTGCTGACTGACTCAAAGAAGTCAACCAGGTTGAGCAGGTTTGATCTATCTTTCACAAGGATTTCCTATATCCTTGTTAATTAGGTCCATAATGATGCACTCCATAGCCTTACATATCAGAGTTTTCAGGCTAATGGGGCGATAATTCCCAGTGTCTATAGTTGCTCCCCCTTTATGGAAAGGGATGTCTGTAGCAGTGCATCATTTGGTAGGGACAAAGCCTGAGGTGAGGCTGTGATTGAACAGGGCACACAGATGTGGTGCCAGTTCACTTTGTAGTTCATGTATAACACATCCAGGGATATTGTCAGGTCCCATGGAAGCTGTATTCTTGGCCTTGGACAATGAAACTTTAACCTGTGCTGCAGTAATGCTGGGTGCCTGGCATTCCTCCAGTATTGTGATTGGTCCTTTAGGGGTGGAGAGAGGGGTAAGGTTGGCACTGAATCTGTCAGCCAGTATGTTGGCAATATCTGTTGGCTCATTATAGGAGGTACCATTATGCAGTAACACAGAGCAAACCTGGATATTGCTGTGCAGATTCTTGATATAACTACAGAAGGCTTTGTGGTTGCTTTTAGTGTCTGCCGCAATTCTGCCTTCATAGCTGGCTTTAGAGGTTTTGATAAAGGATCTCAACTTTTTGTTGAGGCTAATAAGTAAGGTTTTCTAGCCTTGAGACTTCACTTTTTTCTGCAACAGTTTCTTCCTTCTGTTGTAGAGTTTATTAATGGCAGGGGACCACCAGATTGGCTTCCTTTTTTTGGAGGAGAGCATCTTGGTTCTGTTGGGTATGGCCAGTTCCATGCATTTATGTACGTCTTCATACAGTGCATTTTTGTATGGTTCGGCAATCATGCATCTATTTTTCATTGACATGGGTGCCATGAAGTTATCCACCTATGTTTTTAGGTGCCCAAAGTCAGCTTTGGAGAAATTTTTCATAATGGTTACAGTTGCGGGGGGTGTGGGTGAAATGTGGATTTCCATGGTGATTAGTTTGTGGTCGGATCGAACCAGGGAAGAACTGACTATTGGTGTAGAGCAATGGTTGCTCATGTTAGTAATAACCAGGTCAAGGATGTTGCTTCCTCTAGTTGAGGTAAGAATGAACTGGTCCAGGGCATTGGAACTTATGAATTCCAGGAAGCAGTCGGCCAGTGTATTGGTGCATGAGTAGTTTTCCCAGTTGATAGATAGGTAGTTGAAGTCACCAAGTATAAGAGTGTTGGGTTGGACCCTAATAGGTTCCTGGGTGCTTAGGAATGTGGAGTGAGAGTCTTGGGACATGGTTGGGGACCTATTGCAGGCTATGACCTGAATCACCATCTTACCCAAGGTTAGTTGCACCTGAAGTATCTCAGATGCATTATGCTGGGCTAATAGTCTGGAGGTGTGTATATCCTTTATGAATATGGAGACACCACCACCTTTGGAGCTTTGGTCCATGTTCTGGGGCCGAAAGGTGTGGAATGAGTTATACCCTGGCAGCACAGGGGTGCTTTCTGCTGCGTTAAACCAGGTCTCTGTTACAACACAAATGTCGATGTTCTCCATTTTGAGGAGTGCTTCAAGCAAGTGCATCTTGAGATTTAGACTTCTAGCATTGAGCAGCATGACCCTCAGATTGCATTTATTTATAGTTGTTATGGTGTTAATTTGGTCTTTGGAACATTGCCTAAAAAAGGCACTATAGGGGTGGGAAGAGCCATATCCAGTATTCGGAAACCCAGGGGTGACAGATGCAGGCCATCTTGGGCAAAGCATTGAGGCTTGTCAATCATCTCATCCCAAGAAGACAGATACTGGATCCCCTTAGAATGACACCAGAAACTTAGCCAATTGTTGAAGTCCATCATTTTCTGGTTGTACTGCAGTATCATTCTGGGCAATGGTAGGATGCTGCTCAGGGCTAGGGTTATACCTACCTGGGCCACAATCTGAGAGCTCCTCCATGTCTCTTTTTATGTAGTCCAGGGAAATGCGTCTCAGGTCATTCACACCCACATGGGCAGTGACAGAGTCATACTTGTACTTGTTGTGGAGTCACCTGAGTGCATGTGTTATGTGTTGGATTCTGGCACCTGATAGACAGCTGACTGTTACCTTCTCCTTATTCAACCTAGTGAGTGGGACATCAGTGTGCCTCACTATCAAGTCACTTATGATTAGTGTATTGGGCAAGCTGTTTTGCCTTAGGGGCTTAGGTTGAAGAGCACACTGTGTAGGTGAACTATCTGTCTTGTGGTTTGTGCTATGTTGTGTGATAGAGTGCGTTTCTGCTTTGGAGGTCTCTGCTGTATGGGTAGATTTCTATTGAGAGCCTCCACGAAAGAAGGTGTGTGGTTTGTGTTTTTGTGTGTGAGCTGTGATGGTGGGTGTTCTGGAGGGCTATGTATTGCATTTATATATGTGAATGGAATTATTTTTGCTTTGTTTAAACTGTGCTTACCACCGTATACAAGATTTTATTGTGAATGAAACTATTTTGTTTTGTTTAAATTGTACTTACCACTGTATGCAAGATTTTATATGTGAGTTGAATTCTTTTTACTTTGTTTAAACTATACCTACCATTGTATGCAAGATTTTGTATGTGAATTGAATTATTTTAGCTTTGTTTAAACTGTAATTACCACTGTATACAAGATTTTATATGTGAACTTAGTTCTTTTAGCTTTGATTAAACTGTACTTACCACCGTATATGAGATTTATATGTGATTTGAATTATTTTAGCTTTGTTTAAACTGGAACTGAAAGAAACAAGGCACAGAAACATGACTGAAAGCATAAAAAGTTTAAAAGTTTAACAAGGTAAGTGCTTTCACATCAAATACTAGTGCTTCATCAGACCATATAAAAGACTGCATAAGCAAACACTTTTAAAACATTCACATTAATTAAAAAACAGAAAGTTAAAGACCTGACATCAGCTAAAATTATTTAAAGAGGCATTGTGCTTTTAGTACAGGCTTAATAGGAAATCCTGTCATTTAGACATGGGTATTTATCAGTTTGCCATGATATAATCCAATGCAGTTCTCTGGTTTCAGTAAAGTTTTTAACATCACCACCATGTATATTTTCAGAAATAATTTCAACAACTTGAAATCTAAATCTACGTTCATTCTCATTGTCCATACAGTGTCTGACTAGTGCATTCATAGTGTTGCCATTCCTAATACAATAAATATGTTCCCTGACTCATTCCATCAGTGACCTCTTGGTTTTTCCTACATAGAACAGTGGCAAGCTATGCATGTCACCAGATAGATAAGATTCCTAGTTAACCTCAAATTTATACTCAAAACATGTAACTAGATCAATAAAACATGCGGATGTGTTACTAAACATACAGAAATTGCATGTAAGGCAGTGACTGGTGCCTGCCCAAACACCACCCTGTCTACTTTCTTTTTGTGTCACGTTTTTATAACAAAGTTTTCTTTTAAGAGATTTCTTATTCTTAAAGGCAAAATTCAGTCTAGAACCAACAACCTTTGAAATGTCATTGTCCAAGCTCAATATAGAGCAATCTGACTTAATGATATTCATTATACCAGTCATATCACTAGTATAAAATAAGGATATAGGCAAACTATTCCTATTACTAATAGCCTGAGAAGACCTAGCCTTAAAAATTTGATTTGAAAAGTATGGCTTTGTCTTATTTTCCCTTTATATAGCTCCCATACAAATATTCCTTTCAACCTCACATGCCTTATACCCCTTTCATGAAATTCTTTCTTAAGCATCTGAACATCTTGTCTAAAAACATCATCACAATTGTTCAGTCGAGACATTCTCATTGTTTGACCTTTAATAGCATTCCGGAATATACGGCCAGGATGCATGCTATCCCTATGTAGGATAGCATTTCTACTACAAGGTTTCCTATATAATTTGGTCTGAAAATTCCTTGTATCAGTACTAACTAGTACATCAAGGATGTCTATTTCACTGGTGGAAAACATGTATGTAAATTTAAGAAAAGATGTAGTGGACTGTAGATGGCTAATGAATGAAATGAGTTGTCTTTCAGTGCCCCCCCCCCCACAAAAAACAAGATGTCTACAAATTTCCTGTAGAAACTGACCAGGGGAGCATATTCATCTAAATTTAACAGGGAATTCTTCTCCCATTCAGCCATAACTATGTTGGCATAGCTATTGCCACAGTGTGCACCCAAAGCTACACCAACCTCATCCTCAATAATGGCACACCTACAAGGTAAGTCACTCTCCTTACCAATTGCTGATTGGAGCAGTATGTGTTGTTACTTGCATCTATGGTATGGATGTGAGCATGCAAGGGAATTGGGTGGCTGAATGGGATGGCAGCAGATAGTAGACACCTATAGTGGCAGCATGAGATCTGTAACAAATACTGGTGTCACCATAGTAGCCATTACTACACATGGTGACAAAACCCACTGCAGGAAATGTGCTGGGCCACATGTGTGTCCATATGACACACACATGACAGTCAGGGGGGTTCATATACCCAACAACAGTCTCAGCCAGCAGGATAGGTATAGACAAACACAAACAAAGGCTGCGCCAAGGTCTCTGAATGATGCCTATGGGTAACCTTCCCTCAGGCCTACACAGACAGACTACATCAGCTCAGGCAATGGAATGTTAGTTCTGAAGGGTAGGAAGTCATAAACTGATATGTAGGTCAATCAAACTTAAGACCTGTAGAACACTGCTATGTCTCTAGTCAGCATGAAAAGTTAGAATACAGAATGAAATGGAGTACCTGACATACCAGTACAGACATAGCAAATGTGTACAAGTGTCAGGTGTCCCCCCCAATACTATGTAGAAATGTAGAAACAGTCAGGAGTGCCCCCCCAATCCTGTGTAGAAATGTAGTAACAGTCAGGTGTGCCCTCCATCCTGTGTAGAAATGTAGAAATAGTCAGGTGTGAACTTCCCAATCCTGTGTAGAAATTTAGTAACAGTCAGGTGTGCCCCCCTCCCCCAACACTGTGTAGAAATGTAGAAACAGTCAGGTGTGCCCCCCAACCTTACTTAGACATGTAGCAGCAGTCAGGTGTGCCCCCCCCAATTTTATACAGAACAGTAGTACCGGTCTGGTGTGTCCACCCAATCCGATGTACACACATTGTAACAGTCAGCTGTGCCCCCCAACCCTATGTAGAAATGTAATAAAAGTCAGGTGTGCCCCCCAATCCTGTGTAGCAATGTAGTAACAGTCAGGTGTGCTCCCCAATCCTATGTAGAAATGTAGTAACATGTATGTGTAGGTATAATACCAGTGGAGCACAGATGCCCAGAAGTGGCCAAGGTAGCAGAATAGATTGTAGCATTTGTACAATATGCAGGTATGTGTGTGTTATGTTGGTGTGTGTTTCATATTGTGTGAGAGTGGTCAGTATGTATGCATGTTGAGGTATGACCTGGTGGCCATTGCCCAGTACTGCTGATGACAGGGCCAAGTCCTCACAACTGCAGTGCCACACACAATTCCCACCAGTATAAGACACACTATCAGTAAGCCATTGTAACTGTATAGTGGTAATATGTGTCACCATCTGAAAGATTGACATGGCATGGCTGTTGAGCTAGACATACAAGCAGTACACAGGGGAAAGTACCCCAAACATACAGTATATAATGTGTAACTGAAATGGACACACCCTTGGAACTGTACATACGGGTATGCATCACATTATCTGGGCTTGTAGTAGGGTATACTGGTGTCGTCTGCCCAAACACTTGCAGATCACAAAGGTGGTAGGACTGATGCACTGGGAAACAGCTGATCTACCTGCACATGTCAGCCTAACTCTAATGCACCATGCATATATGTGCATCAGATGCAAGTAGTGTCCATAGCCCACACATGCACCCAGCTCACCCAAACACCACCTACAAGTACCTCTCTGGTCGTATCCCTGCTGTTGGGAATGGGTACAATATGACTCCCACCTGTATATGGCAATAGCGAAAGAATGCAGCATGCAGTGCAGGTGTCCCATGCAGGTGTGTCCCTAGCTCTAGGTAGCACCCTGCCAGCTTCCAGACCACATGATCAATACTGATAGAAAGTATTGGCATGGCCACCTAACACAGCTGCCCTGTCACCCCAGGAGAATATATTGTAATGGCGGTCTGGGACTGTAGGACTGACAGAATGCAACGGCCTGCCACAGCTGGCCTGCATCACCACCAAATGGCCTACAGGCCTCTGCCAAAGGCCTGTGTCTCACACGTACTGCCAATGCATGCTATGTCATGGACAACCAAATAACAACATGCACTCCACATAAGCCATATACAAGGCCATGTAGACAAACCACAGTAACATGTCCACCATGTCCACTGCATGAACTGTGAACCAATACCAAAACACAGCTGTGATGAGGTGAACACCTTAGGGAAAGTATCAGAGAAAGTATGCATAATGTATGGAAGAGGATAGAATAATGGGGGGGGGAGCATGGGCAGCATGGAATGTGCAAGGTCTGACAAACAACTGTGTGCACACACTATCCCTAGCTGCAAACACATAAATGGGTGACTACAAACCTGCCCATACACCACAATAGGGGTAATATCCTGACTCATGGCTCCTGCCTCTGGGTAATCTGTGTGATTCTGTACAACTGTGAGGTATTTCCACAGCAAGATAAGGCCATACTGTCATGTCGATGGATGTACAAGTATGGGATCCTCTGCCAACACTGTACCAAGGTGCTGAATCGGATGCACAGACCCAGCAAGTGGTTGCAGATCCCCCTCCAGAATGGCATAACTTACCATGAATATGTAGGCATCTGCCCACAATACTGGACACAGCTGCATTCATCCTTGTTCCCCAGGACAACATTGTGAGCAAGAATGTCCACCTAACAGTATTTAAGGACATAAAACATCACAGTGTATAGCAGTACACGTCTGAATATCTCTGCTAACATCAGTACCATGTAGCAGAAGCAGCACAGACACAATCACCTACAATACACACTATCCCTTGCACAGTTTGTCCCTATATTGCCAAATGATCTATGGATACCCTGCAGAAACAGTTTGCTACCTGTAGGTGTACAACACAAAGGTCTGCACTGGAGTACAAACTACCTGGAATGGATCCACACATTCAATACAGAAGGGCATACTGGGCATGCTCACACACTTAGAGAAATGAAGGCAATGTCAGACAACAACATACTGAAATGTCATACTGGGCATGCTCACACACTTAAACAAATGAAGCCCATGTCTGCAAACAACAGTGGACCATACATATCTGAATGTTGCAGATGTTAGTGCATACACTCCTCAGTATGCACCAGTCATGCTTTGCACACACATTGGATAGGAATACAGACATAAATCCAAAGACAACACACTATAATAAGCCAAATGTAGACATACATAGATAGTGTGAAAGAGAGTGACTGTGACAAAGAGCCATCCATCATGAGGCCTATCCCACATAGCACACAGCCAAATGGCTACAACCACAGGATGTGTAAATGTCACTCACTGTAGAAAATAGCCACTGGTATCTGTCAACATTACAGACTATGTGGTGCAAGTGCTAGCTGTGCAACATGACTGTACAAGGCAGTCATCATCTAGTAGCTGTATACACGTACCTGCGGAACATACCCCTGTGTGTGCCTGCATGTGGTGTGTCAGCCTCTAGATGAATGAGTTATGACCCATGCACACACACTGCCCTCCCCATAGCCCTACTATGACAAGCCTGCTGATGTCATCCACTTTGAAATACACCTTTGGGAATCAAGTAGCCCAGTAATCTCTGTGGCACATCCTAAAACTGCGTAATGCTGTAGTGTGATAAACTAGTTAGGTAGGAGTCCTAATCCCAGACATGGCAACTGTGTGTGTGTGTGTGTGTGTCTGTGCGGGGAGCAAGGCTTTTTAGGCTAGTCACGCTCACTACAATTCAAATGCCCTACTTTGGCAAGGCTGCTGATGTCATTCACTGTGAAATACACCTTTGTGAAAGGTGTAATCCAATAATCTCTGTGATGCATTCTTTAGCTGTGTACTGCTGTAGTGTGATAAACTAGTTAGGTAGGAGTTCTAATCCCAGACATAGCAACTGTATGTGTGTGTGTGTGTGTGTGTGTGTGTGTGTGTGTGTGTGTGTGTGTGTGTGTGTGTGTGTGTGTGTGTGTGTGTGTGTGTGTGTGTGTGTGTGTGTGTGTGTGTGTGTGTGTGTGTGTATGTGTGTGTGTGTGTTTGTGTGTCTGTGTAGGGAGCAATGCTTTTTAGGCTAGTCACACTCACTACAATTTAAATGCCCTACTTTGGCAAGGCTCCTGCTTTCATTTACTGTGAAATACAACTTTGGGAAACATGTAGCCCAGTAATCTCCATGGTGTGTCCTATAACTGCGTAATGTTGTAGTGTGATAAACTAGTTAGATAGGAGTTCTAATCCCAGACATGGCAACTGTGTGTGTGTGTCTCTGCCTGTGTAGGGAACAATGCTTTTTAGGCTAGTCACACTCACTACAATTAAAATGTCCTACTTTGGCAAGGCTGCTGATGTCATTCACTGTGAAATACACCTTTGGGAAAAGTGTAGTCCAGTAATCTCTGTGGCATGTCCTATAACTGATGAATGCTGTAGTGTGATAAACTAGTTAGGTAAGAGCTCTAATCCCAGACATGGCAACTATGTGTGTGTGTCTCTGTCTGTGTAGGGAGCAATGCTTTTTAGGCTAGTCACACTCACTACAATTCAAATGTCCTACTTTGGCAGGGCTGCTGATGTCATTCACTGTGAAATACACCTTTGGGAAAGGTGTAGCCCAGTAATCTCCATGGCGTGTCATATAACAGCATAATGCTGTAGTGTGATATAGTACTCTGGTAGGGGTTCAGTCCCACACATGCAAGTGTGGATGTTTATGTGTGTGTTTCTATGTTTGTGTAGGGAGCAATGCTTGTTAGGCTAGTCACCCTCACTACAATTCAAATGCCCTACTTTGGTAAGGCTGCTGATGTCATTCACTGTGAAATACACCTTTGGGAAAGGTGTAGCCCATTAATCTCCGTGGTGCATCCTATAACTGTGTAATGCTGTTGTGTGATAAACTAGTTAGGTAGGAGTTCTAATCCCAGACATGGCAACTGTGTGTGTGTGTGTGTGTGTGTGTGTGTGTGTGTGTGTGTGTGTGTGTGTGTGTGTGTGTGTGTGTGTGTCTCTGTCTGTGTAGGGAGAATGCTTTTTAGGATAGTCACTCTCACTACAATTCAAATGCCTTATTTTGGCAAGGCTGCTGATGTCATTCACTGTGAAATACACCTTTGGGAAAGGTGTAGCCCAGTAATCTCTGTGGCACGTCCTATAACAGCGTAATGCTGTAGTGTGATGTAGTACCCTGGTAGGGGTTCAATCCCACACATGGCAAGTGTGGATATTTGTGTGTGTGTCTCTGTTTGTGTAGGGAGCAATGCTTTTTAAGCTAGTCACACTCACTACAATTAAAATGCCCTACTTTGGCAAGGCTGCTGATGTCATTTACTGTGAAATACACCTTTGGGAAAGGTGTAGCCCAGCAATCTCCATGGTGCATCCTATAACAGCGTAATGCTGTAGTGTGATATAGTACTCTGGTAGGGGTTCAGTCCCACACATGGCAAGTGTGGATGTTTATGTGTGTGTTTCTATGTTTGTGTAGGGAGCAATGCTTGTTAGGAACTCACTACAATTCAAATACCCTACTTTGGTAAGGTTGCTGATGTCATTCACTGTGAAATACATCTTTGGGAAAGGTGTAGCCCATTAATCTCCATGGCGCATCCTATAACTGAGTAATGCTGTTGTGTGATAAACTAGTTAGGTAGGAGTTCTAATCCCAGACATGGCAACTGTTTGTTTGTATGTGTGTCTCTGTCTGTCAAGGGAGCAATGATTGTTAGGCTAGTCACACTCACTACAATTCAAATTCCCTACTTTGGCAAGGCTGCTGATGTCATTCACTATGAAATACACCTTTGGGAAAGGTGTAGCCCAGTAATCTCCATGGCGTGTCCTATAACTGTGTAATGCTGCAGTGTGATAAACTAGTTAGGTAAGAGTTCTAATCCCAGACATGGCAAGTAGTGTGTGTGTGTGTGTGTGTGTGTGTGTGTGTGTGTGTGTGTGTGTGTGTGTGTGTGTGTGTGTGTATCTGTCTGTGTAGGGAGCAATGCTTTTTAGGCTAGTCACACTCATTACAATTCAAATGTCCTACTTTGGCATGGCTGCTGATGTCATTCACTGTGAAATACACCTTTGGAAAAGGTGTAGCCCAGTATTCTCCATGGCATGTCCTGTAATTGTGTAATGCTGTTGTTTGATATAGTACTTTGGTAGGGGTTCTAGTCCCACACATGGCAAGTGTGGATGTCTGTGTGTGCTTCTTTGTTTGTATAAGGAGCAGTGCATTTTAGGTTAGTCACACTCACTTCATATCAGATTCCCTACTTTGGCAAGGCTGCTGATGTCATTCACTGTGAAATACACCTTTGGGAAAGGTGTAGCCTAGTGATCTCTGTGGTGCGTCCTATAACAGAGTAATACTGTAGTGTGATATAGTACTCTTGTTGGAGTTCTATTCCCACACATGGCAAGTGTGGATGTTTCTGTGTCTGTTTCTATGTTTTTGTAGGGAGCCAATGCCTGTTTAGACTAGTCACACTCACTACAATTCAAATGCCCTGCTTTGGCAAGCCTGCTGATGTCATTGACTGTGAAATACACCTTTGGGGTAGGAGTACTCCAGTAACCTCTGTGGTGCATCCTATAACTGCATAGTGCTGTAGTGTAATAAATTAGTTAGGTAGGAATTCTAATCCCAGACATAGCAGGTTGTGTGTTTGTGTGTGTGTGTGTTTGTGTGTTTGTCATTCATATCCTGTGTGTGTGTAACAACTGGACTCATTGTGGAGCGGGTTTTGCAAATTTCTTATTTGGTGGCCCTATTATATGTCACAATGTCCACTTTACAAGGATAACAGATGTGAAATCGCAGAGAGGTTGAGGTGCCAATCCATACCCCTACATGTGACATCAAGGTCTGGTGAACAAAGTTAGCAACCTTTATATTACACAGAGAACACTGTCAACCCATGTCTCATACAGAAACACACTAGCCTAGGCAACAACCACTATGTTGCTAGTACCCTGCATATTGCCAACAGATAGTAACCATGGTGTGATTGCAGTGGACTACAGAGGGCATGGCACCCTGTCCATCAGTACATTAGGCACATACAAGCAGACAGTGCACCTTCACTATGTTCCCCACTGGACACCTGCAACACCTGTAGTGCCATCAAATGTGACCCACAAAGGACATCCCATGCCTTAAACACATGCCCTGTATGGACAGATGCCGCTGACACCAAGGAATACCTGTATGATGCTATCAATGTAGGTGCAGGGCTACCCTGCTGTCCATTACCAGTTCCCGCCACATGAGGCCAGGACTGGCACATCTGATGATAACAATCTGTGTACTCAACATTAGCCAGACACCCCAGCTACCGTTACACATGTCACTGTACATGCATGTGGGATGTGTGCACATCCCAGACACCGTCTATGTCATGGACTAAAGAACATGTACATGGCAAGCAATGCACAGCAATGGCCACACACAATAGTTACCAAGGTGACTGGATGGTGAATACAATACCCACCTGTGTGGGCCAATCCAGACACTACACCTCTGACCCACACTGCAGACCATTGTCATGTGGCTTGATGCTAAGGTATACCCATCACCTAGCATTGTATAGCCTTCTGGCACAGTCAACCACTACACACCCATGAAGCAATGCATCCATGCATGTCAGTACTGGCACCCTGTGTCTGTGTGTGTGGTGCATGATGCTTTTGACCACATTCACACTCACTACAATCCCCATTGGCATACTGAAGCATGCTGTCTGATGTCAGACACCTCCACATACCCTTTGCACATATAACCTCGGGATAACCCCTATGGTGCATGTGATACCTGCACAGTACTGTATTGTGGCAAACTAACTAGTGAGGAGGTGTATTCCTGACCCTGCCAATTGTGTCAATGTGTGTGGGTCCCTGAGAGAGTGTGGCTGTGTTGATGCTGACACCTGTTCATGCAGACAGGCACGTGTACTATACCTACCGTATCACTACCATATCACTACTGCAGATGTCACTCACCATCACATAAATGTTTGGAGAGCTCCTCAACATGTAAGCTATGTGGAGCATCCAATAACTGCATAGACATGTGATAGCAATACACAGTCAGTCAGGGGTTTGATACCCTGTACTTGTAAGTGTGTGACACAAACATGCTTAGGTTTTACTCACCCACCCCCTCCCTGACTCATCGTTGTCTCTGTCTGCCTCTCTCACTCCCTCTCTGGTGGATGTGGAGACTTACACCTGTTTTGCTTAGGCAGCAGCATGCATTTTGTAAGTGATGCTCATGATCAGCTGATGGCCTCTGCATGAATTGCAGCCCTCCTCTAGCTGATTGCATGTAGAACAGCTGTGGTAACATTCCTATAGCCAATTGCACGGAAACACACTCCAATATCTAGGAACATCATGTTGGTGTTGGGCCTTTTCATTCACTGTGAGCAGGGCCTACATCTGGTGTTTGGCAAACAGCATCACAGATGGATTAGAGATTTACCTCAAACAACATGCATGGTGGAAACAGGCGAACACACAGGAGTGGGATGTGCCTAACATGACTACAGAATGTAAGTGTTGCTATTCTGCATTTGGAGTAATGTTAGTTTAACAGGGTGTGTGTGGATGTGACTGGTCTACATGGTTTAATACCTGTCATGACAGTGCTATGTTTCTGAGGAAATCCCCATCTGTAGGGTCATCTGCAGACTGGGCAGTGTGTGGTGCCTTTTGTTTCTTGTGCTACTCACAGAGCTCCTATCTGTGAACTGCAGAAGCATAGTATGAGGATTGCAGTCAGTACACGGTGACAGACATGAGAATTACTGACTTCATATCTCTCATAGGACATACGTCACAACAAACCCTGTTACAACAGTAAATGTATGAGGTTATCACAGCAACATGTCAATATTGGCCCTGTGTTTGTGCCTCCAGCCACAACTCTGTCAACCTTTGTACATATGTCATGCAGTAAGAGGTGCACATGTTCTGTACACCATAATGTATTGAGATCATATCCTATAACAAGCCAGTGAGATATCAGACTGCTACACATGTTATGTATAGTAGGGCTTATATTTGACGACATAACCTGGGCATTCTGTGGTTGTGTGTACAGTACTGAAGTCTGTGTACATATGGTGATTGTTGACAGTGTGTGTATTGTGAATATGTACCTTGGTCTGTGTACAGACTGTGGTAGATGTCATTGTTCTTGGTCCTGTTCTAGCTGATGTTACATGCTGCTGCACTGTATGTTACCCTATCGGCTTACATGTTTGTAGGGCCAAACACACATGTCCCATACCACAGACAAGCATCGCACCACACTGTGTAGTGGCCCAGTATATGTAGGGTTAGTGTATGAGTGGCACATATGAGGATGGTGTTGATCAGATAGTCCATATACTGTAATATTATGCTAGCTACCATATGTGGCTGTGGCTGTGTTCACATTGGTTGTGGTTATGCACATTCACATAGGTGCTTGTTACTCTGTGCTGTGACATGCCCATAGAGCCTGCTATATGTACTACTCATGTACCAACTCTCGTTTTCTGGAATTCATAAATTCCAACACCTTGGATCAACTTATTCACACCCCTACCAGGGGCAGCAATATCCTAGACCTGGTCATTACCAACATGGGCAACCGGTGTTCCACACCAGAGGTCAATTCCTCATTGGTCAGATCCGACCACAAGCTAATCACCATAGACATCCACATCCTGCCCCACCCCCAATTAGGGAAACCATCGTAAAAAACTTCTCCAAAGCCAACTTCACATTTCTTAAGACAAAAGTGGCAAACTTCATGACACCCATGCAGATGGACAATAGAGCTACGACTGCTGAATCCTACACAAATGCACTTTATAAGCACTTACACGAGTGCATGGATCATGCTATTCATAACAGAACCAAGATGCTATCCTCCAAAAAAAGGAAGCCAATCTGGTGGTCCTCTGCCATAAACAAACTCTACAACAGAAGAAAGAAACTGTTGCAAAAAAGAGTAAAATCCCATGACTGGAGGAACTCCCTGGTCAACCTCAGTAAGAAGCTGAGATCCCTCATAAAATCCTCCAAAGCTAGTTACGAAAACAAACTGATTCTAAAGACAACTACAAAGTATTCCATAGCTATGTCAAGAATCTCAAAGGCAACACTCAGATCTGCTCTGAGTTACAGCACAATGCCACTAAATATACAGAACCAACTGATATTGCCAACATCCTGATAGGTTCAGTGCTAACTTTACCCCAACCCCCTCTCACCCCCTAGAGGGCACATCGCTATACCAGAAGAATGCAAAGTTCCTGTAATCACTGCTGCTCAGGTAAAAAAACACACTCTCCAAAGCCAAGAACACAGCATCCATGGCACCTGACAATATCCCAGGCTGTGTTCTGCACAAACTACAGAATGAACTGCCACCCTACCTAAGTACCATGTTCAGTCATAGCCTCACCTCAAGCTTTGTGCCCACTGAATAGTGCACCGTGACGGTTATCCCACTCCACAAAAGGGGAGCCATGATGGACCCCGGGAACTACTGCCCCATTAGCCTGATGAGCCTGGTCTGCAAGGCTGTGGTTCGTATCATCATGGAACTCATAAACAAAGACTTTGGTAATCTCCAAACTCTGGACCCCACCCAGTTTGGGTTTGTAAAAGGCAGATCATGTCTCCTAAACCTGATTGACTTCTTTGAGGCAGTTACCAAAGCCATAGATGAGGGTAAGGTGGTTCACACAGCTTATCTAGATCTTGCCAAGGCTTTCGACACCATCCCCACTCTGGAATTATAGATAAGCTCACTAAACTAGGTATAAATCTCTATGTCACAAGATGGGTTGCCAACTGGCTCATGGATAGAACCCACACTGTGGAAGTAGCAGACTCCAAATCCAACTTCAGACCAGTGACAAGTGGAGTACCACAGGGTTCAGTCCTGGGTCCTCTCCTGTTTGGTATCTACTTCTCTGAAGTACAGGCTAACACAGAAGGTCTTTGGCTAACAAAGTTTGCAGATGACTGCAAACTAGGAGCCATAATCGAAACTCCCAACGATGTGGACATACTACAAAAGGGCCTCCCTGAGGCAGATGCCTGGTGTCAAAGCCATGGCCTGAAGCTCAATGCCAAAAAGTGTATTGTCATCCCCTTTGGTAAAAACTCTACACCCATGAACTACCACATAGCTGGTAGTCTACTTAATGCTGAAAATGTGATAAAAGACCTTGGGACACAGGTGGACAGTAGTCTCTCATTTGATAATCACATTGCCACAGTGGTCAGGAAATTCTTCTATGTGGCTCACTTCATCACAAAAGGTTTTTCATCCAGAAAAAAAGAGGTCATTGTTCCCCTCTACTCATCACTCATTAGACCCATTATAGAGTACAACACCCCTTTTGGTATGTACCTCACAAGACATCTACAACAACTGTAAAGGCCACAGAAATACCTCACAAAGAGCATTACTGGCCTCAAACAGATGCCCTGTGCAGACCGTCTCAAAAAACTCCAGCTTTACTCAGTCGCAAATCGCCTACTCAGAGGCAATCTCTGCCTAACATACAAAGGTATGTCAAACCCAGAGCTGTTGGACATGCTCCACTTAAAGAAATCCCAATCCCTCCAAGCGGCACGCTCTAGGGACCTAAACCTTGTCACCACAATAAACAGAACATGCTGGAAGGATAGATTCCTGTTCCGGAGACTTCCCATACTCTGGAACAGACTACCTATCTATGTCAAACAGAGCTCCTCGTTAGCACTCTTCAAGAAAAATCTTGATGATTGGATGGGAGATAGGAAATTCACCCCGGGATCACTTTTGTGTCTCTGCTTGACAGGGTCACACGAAATAATTTTCTTGGCTGGCGAAAGACAGGGTACATTTTTACTAGGCTTATATAGGCCCTAGGGCCATTAGCCTAGTACCTACCTATGAACCTATATATGCAGGTACATGTCTATTTCCCCATAAGACATGTAGGCCAGTGTTGTGGCAGTCTGCCTGTAGCCTGCACAGTGCTTTGTTACACGCCTAGCAGCTTAGTACACTTACCCAGTGTGATGTTATGTCCAGATAATTGCCAGATGTACTGCTGCCAGGTCACCATAACAGTCATGTATGTCAGGCAAAGCAGTGGGATGCTGTACAGATGTATGTCACTAACTAGTGGGTAGTATGTGGCCATGGCACCTCTGTACCAGCAGATAGTATGTGTCAGGACAGACAGGGGTGTGTGAATGCATAACCTATGGGGGCAAATGTATACCAGTGTTTATGTGATATACCCATCTACGTGGCTGTTAACATCCACATTGTCAGGCTTGGTCCACATTTCTTGCACTAAGGGTTTCTGTGTACACCTCTGGATTAATCAGAGTGTGTCAGACTGTCCACATTTATTGGCCATATCTCTGCTGTAGTGCACAGGATCATTACTGTGCTGGCAGTGGTACTGTACTATGATGTCCTTAGGATGTCTGTCAGTGGCCAATGGTGCACATGTTAAAAGCAGTTGTGGCCTCCTACACACAACATATCTGTGATGACAACCCCTATCACAGTAGCGATAGTCTACATATATACCTGCAATACATACCTGACATCCCCTTGCACTAAGAGGTTGGGACTATTGGGGGCTGAGGTAGGGCTTCACTCCATGTTCAGGACATATGGTGAACATATATGTATATATACTTATTTATATATCTATATAGATATATACACGTATACATATTGGCATACACAGATGGATATGTATATGTGTGTGTATATATATATATATATATATATATATATATATATATATATATATATATATACATACATATAAACACTCAGATATATACACAGCAATATATGTCTACACATACACAGGTGGAGATACATATGCACATATACTTATGGATATCTACATATATATTGACAGTAATAGGTATATCAGAATAGATATGTATACACCTATAGTTATAGATATCTACATATATATCTACATAAATAGGCATATCTGCACACATAGGATGTGCATCTATATATATATATATATATATATATATATATAGCTATATATACATATATCTATATATATATATATATATATATATATATATATATATATATATATATATATATATATATATATATATATATATATATATATATATATATATATATATGTACATATGAAGAGATGTACACATGGCCATATATATGTTGCACTATACAGATGTGTATACAGATATATGTATGAATATACATGTGTATGTACATGTAGACATATATCAACCTATTATATGTATATATCCATATTCCTGTCATGTGTAAACCTCACAGTTGTGTATACTCTACCAGATGTATCTCACTGTATGTATCTGCTATGTGTACATTATGATAAAACAACATATGTGATGCAACAGTCATATTAATAACAAGTACTACACAATTATGGAAGTAAAGGCAATTGTTCAATACTAATCAATATGAGTATTGACAGATATATTGGAAAAATAGCAGCTGTCTTCACAGTGGTCATGGCATAGTGGTTAAGTGTTGTGACTTTAGTGTTCAAGACCTGCAAGGTCTGTTAATTTTGTTACTGGGCAGAACAAGGGCTGTCAGATACTGAGTGGTTAAGGCAGTTATGAGCAGCTTTAAGAGCGTTTGCATGGGTTTGCATGAAGCTAAGCGGTGCTAAGCTATGGGTAAACGTGCAGGTGCTTACACAGCGTAGGCTTCGCTTACCAGTGCGCAAATCAGCTTAGATGTTATATTGCAGCAATGTTGATACCTGCTAAGCATGGCTTAGGCCTGATAACCAGTTCACACCACACAGTCTGATAACATAGCAGCGTAATGACATCTGTAATAACTGCATATAATGTCGCGTACAATACATGCACCTATGTGCTGTCATTACAGTAGCAAGGGGTGTGAGTGTCATGTGTGGGACACAGATGTATATGAGGCCTGTACAGCACTGTTATCCAAGTGACTGTGTTACATACAGGGGTAGTAGCCCAGGGTACATGCTGTCATACTGTATGTAGTGTATCATGGTGGTACTATTGTTGACAGTGTTTACCCAGGCAAGAGCAGAGTGCTAAATATACTACTGACAACAGGCACACCTGCAGGCATAGCTGGACTCTGAGGCCTCCCTGTTGTATCCCTGGTGTGTGAGCTGTGTCATAGTATATAACCCCTACTGGGTAGTGATCCGACATGTGGAATGTAACTGTAGACTACCGTCTGTACAGCACATGATAGTGAGGGCTCCTGACATGTAGTTATGGCATACATATTGTTGTCAAATGTCTGTCAACACATTCATCCTACTCCATAGCTACTTGCCAAGCTGATGACTGCCAGTCCCTGTACAGATGTGTAGATGGCAGGTATCCAACTGGGATATGTACAGGCATCCTAAGCTTGATTGACACTGACATGTCTGCCCAGCTGTGTAAGAACTGGCACATACTGGTGATAACACCCTGTACGCATCACATGCCATGGGTACCTCCACTACACTACCACAGTCAATAGAACATGCTTGGGTACAGGTCTCCAGCACAGACACTAACCATGTGTTGTAATACAGGTTGCATGCATGTCAACTTGATCACCTCAGTGTCCATGTGCAGGAGGCACCTGATGCATGTCACTCTCACCCTGAGGGTCACCACAGTTAGTGCCTGTTGACAGATTTCCTGCTGCCACATGGCAGGTGGCAGGATATCACTGTACACACAACCCCTACACAACCCATCTCTCCTTGGACAATAGCTAGGTACACAACTATGACCACCTGAAGCAATGCACCCCAGTACTGACACATGTGTACATGTGCATGACTGAGTATAGCAGTGTCTGTGTGTTAGCACACCTGTATGTAGGAATTCTATGAGGGCCTTCACAACCACTGCAACACCCATTGCTATAGCCACATGTGGCTGCTGCTGTATAGGACATTACATGTACCCTGTTAAGCTCCTCTCCATACTGGCTACATAAGCCTTGCAGTACCAACACAACAGTGTTGTGCAAATGGGTTGATAGGTATGGGATACCCATTGAGTTCTGGCAAGTGTGTGTATGTGTGCGTGTCTGTTTATCTGTAGGGCACAGCATTCCGAGGCCACATACTCCCATTACAATACCCACTGCCACACAAGCAGTACAGATAGTGTTTTTGCTGCCCATAGGTGAAGCATAACAATGCTACACCCTACTATGCATGTGGCATGTGCATTAGATGCATATCCCTGTAGTACCACTGTTGGGATCTACAACGGGTTGTATCGCAGTAGTACAGTCATCGTGTGCATCAGAACCATATTAGCCTGTCCCTGCATCGATGGTATGGATGACAGGGATGTGGCACAGGTATCATCATATGCACAGGGTGTGTTGTTGGTTTGCCAGAGGCCGAGGGTGGGCCATACATTTGACATGTGTGTGGGTGAGGGGTGTACTGAGGTGAACTGGGCATGATGATGTGGTGTGTGTAGGTATGGGATTGCCCTAGGTGTGTTTGTATAGTGTGTGGGTATGCATGCACACAGTTCTGCCACGTGGCTGCCCTAAACAGGTGTTTATCGACAGCTGCAGACCATACCTGGCAGGGTGTGCAGTTCACTGCCTTCAGCCAAGGACATGTGGAGTGTGCCTGCCAAGGGTTCCATGGGCACGTCCAGGTACAGGCCTCGATATGCTACTCTCACCTGATGATGACAAATGTCTGCTGGAACCAGGTCCCTCCTGGGAATGGCCAGGATCACGTGCTCGTGGCCTGCTGTGGTGTGGTATGGATAGCACCCCCCCCCACAGTGCCGGGGCTGTTACTGCCATTACGGGATCCCCTTGGTGTCCTAGCATGTCCACGTTGACTGACAGCTTTTGTCATTGCTAGCCTATGTCCACACAGCCATCACCGCATTTCCACCACACATGCAAACATGGACAGATCACGGTCAATGAGGGCCATCATCTCACCGGACAGTCTATCCATAAACTCAGTTAATGCACGGATGTCACCAGCCAGTTCATGGGCATTGTCACTTGCAGATGTGAGAGCAGCCCTCTGCAGCCTCAGGCCCTTTCTGGTGTAATGTTCTATACATGCCTGCAGCACCATGACAGCCTGAAACATGCACCTGGTGGTACCAGCTGTGTCGCATCTGCCAGGGGCATGATGACCAGTGGCCCTACCACGAGCACCCTGGGACATCTGCCTATGTGGTGCCCTGCCAGACATCTGGCTATGCCTGCTGCAACCAGACACAGTAGGCATGGTTACCACACTTTCCTGTGCACTGCCACCAAACTCCAGCTTTCCCTCTGCTATGGCCACTGGTGATGGGGTATGTATAGGCACTGAAACTGTGTGCGGGGTTGGAGTGGCTAAAAGGGGGGTGTCAAATGGTGCTATTTCACCCACTGACAACCCCACCTGTGCCTCAACAGCACTATCATCATCTTTGGTGTCTGCATGGACACCAACATCAGGATGGACCCTGACCCACCTCGCCACCTGTGGGGGAAACAATAAACGCACTTTAAAACCTGTACAGCACTACATAACAGTACACACACACACACACACACACCGTAATACCTACCTGTCCGTGTTTTGTCCCATGTATAATTCCATGTGTTCCCCATCCTGCATCACATTTGGTAACATACACACATTGATACCACTCATTAACATATCAGTCCTCTAAATGCCTAGACAAGTGATCACAACACAAGACCTTTTAATACATTACCTGCCTGACCTGTGTGTAGTGGTTTTAGATGACCTCACTGCTGTCATTCAGTGTTCACTCTGTGTATGTAAGGACATAATGAGCATGGCCCCTATATGTGTGGGCTACTATGTTCACTCCATATCACCCACTGGAGTGTCATATGTATGTATTGCTCAATACATGCCAGATGTGCTGCTCAATCATTCTATCATGTGACAACTGTAATATATGGATACACTCCCTGGTGTTGACTATTACTTCCACAATGCATCTGTAGTGCTGCATACGTGGGCTGTCAGTCACCTTTCTGCTGAATGTGAATGCAATCACACATGTGCATACATGGTCACCCACACAAACACACACACACAAGCACACAAGCATCCAACATGCATCAACCTCCCTCCACTTCACCAGAGTGATCCTACAGACTAACTACCCACCAGGACACACACACACATACAGGTGATGTTGCACAAGGATAATACACACAGTCCTCCTATTACCCATCTGTCAACATGCATAACATATGGTGCACAATAGCATGCAGTGCAAGTATATTCATTCCATGCTAGCAACAGTATACATGTGTGTGATGCATGTGCTGTTTTACACACAGTCCTCCTATTACCCATCTGTCAACATGCATAACATCTGGTACACAACAACATGCAGTGCAGCTATAGTCAATCCATGCTAGCAACAGTATACATGTGTGTTAGGCATGTACTGTGTTACACACAGTCCTCCTATTACCCATCTGTCAACATGCATAACATATGGTACACAACAGCATGCAGTGCAGCTATAGTCAATCCATGCTAGCAACAGTATACATGTGTGTGAGGCATGGGCTGTGTTACACACAGTCCTCCTATTACCCACCTGTCAACATGCACAACATCTGGTACACAACAGCATGCAGTGCAGCTATAGTCAATCCATGCTAGCAACAGTATACATGTGTGTGATGCATGTGCTATGTTACACACAGTCCTCCTATTACCCATCTGTCAACATGCATAACATATGGTACACAACAGCATGCAGTGTAGCTATAGTCAATCCATGCTAGTAACAGTATACATGTGTGTGATGCATGTCCTATGTTACACACAGTCCTCCCATTACCCATCTGTCAACATGCATAACATATGTTACATGACAGCATGCAGTGCAGCTATAGTCAATCCATGCTAGCAACAGTATACATGTGTGTGATGCATGGCCTGTGTTACATACAGTCCTCCTATTACCCAGTCAACATGCATAACATATGGTACACATCATGCAGTGCAGATATAGTCAATCCATGCTAGCAACAGTATACATGTGTACGAGGCATGGCCTGTATTACACACAGTCCTCCCATTACCCATCTGTCAACATGCATAACATATGGTACATGACAGCATGCAGTGCAGCTATAGTCAATCCGTGCTAGCAACAGTATACATGTGTGTGATGCATGGCCTGTGTTAGCTTTCATTTTGTTTACTTTTCTCTTTGTGATTTATTAATATGTTAAAACATTATCCTACAGGTTTTACTATCAGAGCTTTCATTTTGTTTACTTTTCTCTTTGCGATTTATTAATATGTTAAAACTTTATCCTACAGGTTTTACTAACAAAGCTTTCATTTTGTTTACTTTTCTCTTTGTGGTTTATTAATATGTTAAAACTTTATCCTACAGGATTTACTAGCAGAGCTTTCATTTGGTTTACTTTTCTCTTTGTGATTTATTAATACATTAAAACTTTTACCTACAGGTTTTACTATCAGAGCTTTCATTTGGTTTACTTTTCTCTTTGTGATTTATTAATACATTAAAACTTTATCCTACAGTTTTTACTATCAGAGCTTTCATTTGGTTTACTTTTCTCTTTGTGATTTATTAATACGTTAAAACTTTCTCCTACAGTTTTTACTATCAGAGCTTTCATTTGGTTTACTTTTCTCTTTGTGATTTAATATGTTAAAACTTTATCCTACAGTTG
The DNA here is from genome assembly GCF_019279795.1 of Protopterus annectens. NCBI lineage: Eukaryota > Metazoa > Chordata > Ceratodontiformes > Protopteridae > Protopterus > Protopterus annectens. The sequence continues at coordinate 87,500,218 of NC_056748.1, forward strand.
TTACTATCAGTGCTTTCATTTGGTTTACTTTTCTCTTTGTGATTTATTAATATGTTAAAAGTTGAATTATCACTCCAGTTCTCTGTGATGGGAAATAATCTCTAACACCTCAGAAGTGGAACAACTAATTCCATATATGAGAAGGATTTCCTTATTGTTTACTGTGTCCTTGCACTTTAAATCAGCTTAAAGTTTATAATTAGCAGTATCTGTTTGCTAGGTCCTATACTTTGTGGGTACACCCTGTCCTTAATTTGTTGGCTAATACTGTTTATTTTTTGTACTTCTTCCTTCTCCTGATGGGTGTGGACTGCACTCCAGTGGCATTACAGAGTAACCTGATCTCTTTATCAGCTTAGGAATCACTTTAGAGGACTCTAAGTGTAATTTCCTGATTGGCCAGGGGAGCATTGTGTTGCCTTACTCATTTTCTCTGTTTGTTGTATGACATCATTGTATTTGTATGACATCACTCATCAGGCAGCAACAATCGGCACTGCCTGTATAGGTGCAATTACCTAAAATTGAAGTTTTCCTTATAAAACTACTACTCAAAATTCACGAGGTCTTATTTGCACATAGAGAAACTACTTTACATGATCAGGACCACTTCCAATCAGTTTAGATTTAGATGGTCTTGATAGAAGTCTATACTCATACAGCATCCAAGCGAGCCAATTTTAGACCCCTAATGTACCATCCCCTAGTAATCATATAATAAGGATCGGTAGCTATGGATATCCACTTTTGGACTGATGGATGTGAGAGTTCTGAGGCACTGTAGCAATCATCTGAGCAAACTAATATGGTATGTGAGGGATGTAATTACAGAATCTCAGTGGAGGCAAGGCTCTCAAATACAAGTACTTCTAGGTTCATAAGTGTGTACTAGGCTAATGGCCTGGAGCCTTTACAAGCCTAGCCCATAGAGGTGCCCTAGCATCATGCCGCCCCACTTTAGTTCCCAGTGCCTCTATCAAGCAGAGCCACTGGAGTGATCCCTGGGAGAACTTTCTATTTTCCATCCACTTATCAAGATTTCTCTTGAAGAGGGCTGGTGAGGTGCTCTGCTTGACATGAATGGGAAGTCTATTCCAGAGCATGGGTTATAAACCTGTCCCTCCAGTATGTTCAGTTGATTATGGTAATGAGGTTGAGGTCACTAGAGCGTGTGGTGCAGAGGGATTGGGATTTCTTTACATGTATCATTTCTAATAGAGCTGGGTCAGACATGGCTTTGTAAGTCAAGCAGAGATCGCCTCTTAGTAGATGATATGAGACAGAGAATAGCTGGCGTTTTTTGAGTCTGTCCATGTAGGACATGTGTTTAAGGGCTAGGATCCTCTTCGTGAGGTACTTTTGTGGCCTTTCCAGCTGTTGCATAGTACTAAATAGGTTGTCAGAAAAAATACACACTGCATCCACCATACATGTAGGCCAACATATGCTGAGGCACTTAAATGTAATCTTTCTAAACTCCAAAGTGATCCCAAATGTTGTACCTGTGATGACTCTGCACTGGACCAGTAATCAAGGAGCCTCAATCTTCACCACTGGTGAAAGTGAGGGGCATTCACTGGGAGGATAATAGGTGCACATAGTATTTCCAGATGCAGCTCTCTGCGTCAAGTGCAATTTCTCTTAAAAGCACACAGAGACCACAGTCAATCTGGGGCTGGTTTCCCCCTTTTCCTCCAGATCCCCAGTAAGACTCCCCACTGGCACAGCTATTGAGTTGAGATCTCAGCTGAGTGATCAAGCCAATGCATCCAGCAGCCTCTCTGTCCAAACAGTGCTTCATGTCTCTACCCAAGTAGCTGGCACACACACTCTTTGAGGTTTGATGTACACACACACATATCTCTGGGAGAGGCTGGCACAGGTCTACTAGCTATGCCACCTTCTGCCTGGACTATAAGGTAGTTTCCACTGCCACCAGTCATTCCTCGACAACTACTTTAAGGTCCTTGAAAAAGGTTGATCAATTTTACTGTGTAATATTAATATTAATACAAATGGTAATTTGACCAAGAGCAAGGCTATTAGGAGTGACCCACACAGTGTCACCAAATAAATATGTAAGTACTCTCAAAACTTAAATATCTCTACACAGATCAGCCACAATGAAAGGTTTGAATATATTTAATAATAAATAATAAAAGAACAAGACAATACTAAATATATATTCACAGTAGACATCAGAGTTCAAAACCACAAAAATAACATTGCAGTACAAGCTCACACAAATAAAGAAAAATATCTAAGCTAAGCTTTACTATATGCCTAACTGAATCTAAGAGAAGTACACTGTTCCCTAGAAACTTACTTCAATAGATTAAGGCAGACATGGTGAATGTTTTTTCTTGTTGTTGTTGTCAGGCCCAAAAAAGAATGCAGAATGCTCTGTGTCACTAAGAGATTTCTCAAATTAATATCTAAAATATTACTGCTTGCAGAGTGGCATCATTTCTGGTCATCTGACTTCTAATTCCCAGGTAAGACCCCCATTGCTGGAGCTTGGAGTATTTAGCATCTACTTGTAAAATAAACAGACAAGGGCTTTTGCTCAGATCTTTGGTAAATGTTGGAAGTCATAAAACAATTGCATTCCTTTATGCTTCTAAGGTAGCAATGAGTTCACTCCAAAGACAATACAGAAAGGTTCCTAGTACATACTTTGTGTCTCTAGCTGCACTGAAACCTGTCAGATAGCTGAATTTATGGCCTAGCATGTAAAGTAATTTAATTTCAGATATTTTTCTAAAGTTTACTGGACTGAGGTTAACCCTCACGTCTCCACTGTTAATAAATACATTTAAACTGTTACAATAGTGCATGTGCATTTCTGTTCTCTTCCAGTAGGGCACACTGTGGATACATCTTAAAAACAAGCATTTTACAAATACCTTTTCAACACAAGCATCTGTACAGAGCAGTTTGATATACACATGACATACAGTTTTAATACATTTGTAACACAAGCATCTTGTATACATTAGTTTGATATTGACAAATGACATATAATTATCTATGGAATGCTAGCTAGCTGTGCTGGCAATATATCTCCTTTCATCACAGTACATGCAATAAATATCCTCACCCACCTCAAAAGCTCTCAACCAAAACTATACCCACCATGGCACATGCAGCTACATCTCATGGCATATCAACCTCTAAGCCCATAAGGCATACAGCCACACAACCAAATATTTTAATTGTAAGGGACTACATTATGAGACACATAGATGTCCCATTCAGCAGGCTAAGTAAGGAGTCACGGTCAGTTGCCTGTCAAGGGCCAGGATCCAAAGGATCACACATGCATTTAGGTTGTTGAATAAGTCCACTGTGAATCAGTCATAATCCATTTGGGTGTAAATGGCCTGAGACATGTCTCCTTGGACTATATGAAGAGAGGCATGATGGAGTTTTTGAACTATGTATCCCAGGCTGAAAGGAGCCTAGCATTAAGCAGCATTCTGCCTCATCCGTGGAAAATACCAGCAGAAGATAACTGACAAACAATTAACTTAGCTTTTGGTGTACAAAATTTGTCACCCTGGGAGGATATGGTAGACAGACCATGCTGCTCTACCAAAGATGGTCTGCAACTGTTCACTTTAGGCGTTTGTATACTAGCTAAAACCTTGTCCTCCCTTAGTGCTTTTTTGTAGGCAATGCCAGGCTGATAAACCTTCCGATATAACAAAACCAACACAAGAACATCTAAAGGTGTACTGCTCATGCCAGGAGTCTAAACAAGAAACTCCACCACCTGCAGGCTCTCCTCACCCTGGAGAATGTAGACATTTGTTCAGTTACTGAGATATGGTTTAAAGCTTCAGAGAGCACCCCATCAGTATAGGACTTTACAGCCTTCCACACATTTAAACCACCTATCATACAGGAAGAGATGAAAGGTGAATGCGTCTCAATTTACATTAAAAACATACCTGCCTCTCAAGGCTTGTTAATCATTATGATGTGCTTGAGTTTCTCCATGTCCAAATTGCCATAGTCAACCCCCATATCATATCCTTGCAAACTATAGGTCTACCTCCATTACCTAGGAAACCCATAACACATACTTAAACATGCTGGAGACTGTCTCCATTCAACCTACCACCATATTCATGGGCGACTTTAACTGCCCCACTATAGATCATACATGACACCTAATATGCATGCCCAGAAATTTATGAACTTTGTAAACACAAATACCTTGGACCAGCTAGTCTGTACACCTATCAGGAGTACAACCAGCCTTCATCTGGTCTTCCAAAACATGAGAGAATTTTGCACCCTCTCTAGTGTACTGTCCGTGTGGATCAGCTGAGACCATAGAGTTGTCTCCTTTGAAATAAACATAAAATCCAGAACCCCAGCGAACCCTCAACTTTTAGGAATTATTCTAAGGCAAACTTCCTATTATGTAACACATTGGCAACATTCTAACTCCGCCTAAACCCTGAGAACACAGCTGCCTATGCAAAATTGTTCATGGCAGCCATATATAATCATATTAACAGATGCACAGAGACAGCTATGCCCACCCATAACGTGTAGTGCACTAACTCAAAAAAACAGTCAACCTGGTGGAGTCCAAATATCAATAGGTCATACAACAAAAGGAAGACAATCATGGCAAAAATTAGGAGGTGTAAATTCTGGCATGGTTAAAACTCACTCATCAATCTAAACAACACATTCAGTGGGCTTGCAATGTCGATTAAAGCCAATTTTGAGGTAAAAATAGCTTCCTAGGCCAAGGATAATCACAAAGCTTTCTTTAGCTATGTCCACAATCTCAAAGGCAATACACAACAATGTATGGAATTAATTGTAAATAGACCCACCTGAACTGAGCCAGAATATATGCCAAATCAATTGGCTGACAAATTTAGCTCCAATTTTAACCCCCTCTCCCCACAGAAAACCCTAAGGAAATGCCCAAAATCATAACTCACTCAATTATCACTAGGGAACGGGTCTTCAAGTCACTCTCCAAGGCCAAGAACAATGCATCAATGGGCTCCAATAATATCATAGGGTGCCTCCTTACTAGAATGAAACCCAACTTATCAGGACCACCATAATCCCTATTTAAATACAGCCTCCAAATAGGCTTTGTGCTGACTGAATGGCAAATTGCAACAGTTATGCCATTGCACAAGGGCAGGCCATATACAGATCGGAACTGTCAACTCTTAAGCCTGACTATCTAATATGTAAAGCCATGGAAAGAATAATCATGGAAATGTGAAATGTTGACATGGAAAACCTACAGACACTAGTTCCCACTCAGTATGATTTCATCAAGGGCAAGTCATGCCTACTCACACTGGTGGACTTCTTTGAGAAGGTCACCAAGGCAAATGGATGAGGGCAAGATGGTGCATACTGCCTACCTCAACCTGGCCAAAGCATTCAACAAAATACACCACTCAGACATTGTAGACAAGCTCAATGAAATAGGTATGAACCCCTGCATCACCATCTGGATAAACAACTGATTCACAGAAAGGACTCAAGAAGTTAGGACAGGGAGTCTACCTCTACAAAAAGGCTGGTCACTAGCAGAGTGCCTCAGGACTTCGTTTTGGGGCCAGTCCTGTTTATCATTGGAGACAATTGCAAATTAGGTGCAGTCACTGAATCCCTCCAAGACACAAATACCCTCCAAGAAGGCCTGACACAGATGAATAACTAGTGATGGAGTTATGGTGGTAAACTCTGTGCCAAGAAGTGCATAACAACACCTTTTGGTAACCCCCCACAAAATTATTTCATTGGTAATGTACCCATCAGAGTAGAGCTAATAGTCAGGGATTTGGGAATTTGTGTCTATAGTAGTAAGGAAATCATTCTATTTTGTAGAACTTATAAGTAAAGGTACAGCATCCATGTCCAGGGATGCTGTTATTCCATTGTCCTCTGCCCTCATAAAACTAGCTGTTAAGTAAAATGACTCCTTCAGTATGTACCTGACCAGGCATATACAACAAATGGCGCATCAACTGAGGTTCCTCACAAAAAGAACGCATAGTTTTAAAAACAAGTCCTATGCGGGCCACCTGAAAGCCTTGCCCTTATACTGTTCTGTCACAGGCTGCTGACTGGCAACCAATGCCTGGCCTACAAAATATCCTCTGATCCAGCCTTAGTGGACCTGATACGTGTCTACAAAACAAATAGTACAGCATCAGAAATACCTGATTCTGGGACCTAAACCTTACTTGCAACATAAATATGGCATGCTGGATGGACTGATATGTGTCTCAGAAGATACCCCGTCTCCTATCCATGTGAAGAAGAGTTCTTCCTTACACATATTCTGGTGAAAACTGGATCAGTTGATGGGGGATCCTAAAGTTACACCAAGTCTGGTACTTATGTTGCTATTAGAGAGAAAGCTTGTAATTGCTTGACCACTCATGTCCAAGTTTATATAGGCCCCCAACCCACATAATTTATGTGGCCAATACCTTTCTAATATTTCCAGGAAGCATGGTTAGGCTTAAAAAGGCCATCTAGGGTTGTTAGCCTAATATTCTCTTAGGATCCTATGATACTTACTTTTAGTACCATACTAATGGTATCTTTTCCTTAGTTATGAACTACGATGTGCATTCTTTTCTCCTCATATCCAAGCATAAGTGGAGATTCAGTTTTATTCTTAAAATCTTGCGTTACTTTTTTGATAGCTAACAGTCCTATTTATAAGTTATTTAATGCAGTTTTCTTACATCGGCCTACTGAAAGACTTAGCATTATGTAGAGTAAAGATAAATAAACTCATTTACCCACTGACATAGCTGAAGTACAACATTTTCAGATTTCATACCCTGGGGAAGTATTTCTGTTAGCTCGGGAGCTGCCTTACCTGTGGAATATCAATGGTTAGGGCAACTTGTACAGTCAGGTATTTAATGACATCTACATTCAGGTCCCTGGTCTGTTTGAGACTTTGTTTCATTTCATACTATATTTTGTCATAGATTTGGCATGCAGTTATCAAGTTTCCTTTATTACCTAGGCATGTTCCAGACACTTTTATGTATTTAGCAATGTCAAAATATACTTTTGTCTTCTAGGTAGTTTGCAGTTCTGTGGCCTGATAGTTGTACACAAAATAAAAGCAAGTCTATATATCCATAAAGGTTGTGCATTGACAGAAATGTGTATCTTTCCTCCATCTGACCACATTCTGTAGTGAAATGACTTATCAGTACTACTTTTTGCCATTCTAAGGTGATGGCTAGTTATCAGAATGTAAAGTATATGAAGGGTGTTTGTCATCTCAGGCAACTTCTCTTGCATAGGCCGGGGCCCTCCAAAAATTATCTTTAAGTAGTACCACATCCTGTCTCATCAGTTTCTCCTTGTAACCAAATTCTCAGAAAGATCAGGTATAGAAGGTTTAAAAGATCTGTGTGCAATAATACAATCTTCTCCTTCTAATCAGTATGACTCTGCTTAATAACTATACATGTTTTTCTGTACATAATAGGTCTATGTTGTTATGAAAACAAAAAAGTGCATGGAAGGAATCAGTAATAGGCCTGACCTTTTAAAACATGTAATAAGATATCACTCCTTTTCCTACTGGCGACACATACAAAATAGTCAGTATTTATTTTTCTAAACTACAATCTCAGCCAGAAATATTTCAGGGTATGCTTGGTGTTTCACTGTAAAGGTCATAATCTATCAGAGATGATGTCTGACATGGTATGGCCCTGGTATAACACCAGCTTATTATAAAACCTGTGCCCATGCCTGATGTGGTAAGGCTCTGGTGTAGCACTAGCTTATTATAAAACCTGTGTCCATGTCTGACGTGGTGAGGCCCTGGTGTAGCACTAGCTTATTATAAAACCTGTGCCCATGTCTGACGTGATAAGGCCCTGGTGTAGCACTAGCTTATTATAAAACCTGTGTCCATGTCTGACGTGGTAAGGCCCTGGTGTAGCACTAGCTTATTATAAAACCTTTGCCCATGTCTGACATGGTAAGGCCCGGGTGTAGCACTAGCTTATTATAAAACCTGTGCCCATGTCTGACGTGGTGAGGCCCTGGTGTAGCACTAGCTTATTATAAAACCTGTGCCCACATCTGACGTGGTGAGGCCCTGGTATAGCACTAGCTTATTATAAAACCTGTGCCCACGTCTGACGTGGTGAGGCCCTGGTGTAGCACTAGCTTATTATAAAACATGTGCCCACGTCTGACGTGGTGAGGCCCTGGTGTAGCACTAGCTTATAAAACCTGTGCCCACGTCTGACGTAAGGCCCTGGTGTAGCACTAGCTTATTATAAAACCTGTGCCCATGTCTGACATGATAAGGCCCTGGTATAGCACTACCTTATTATAAAACCTGTGCCCATGTCTGACGTGGTAAGGCCCTGGTGTAGCACTAGCTTATTATAAAACCTGTGCCCATGTCTGACGTGGTAAGGCTCTGGTGTAGCACTAGCTTATTATAAAACCTGTGCCCATGTCTGATGTGGTAAGGCCCTGGTGTAGCACTAGCTTATTATAAAACCTGTGCCCACGTCTGACGTGGTAAGGCCCTGGTATAGCACTAGCTTATTATAAAACCTGTGCCCATGTCTGACATGGTAAGGCCCTGGTATAGCACTAGCTTATTATAAAACCTGTGCCCATGTCTGACGTGGTAAGGCTCTGGTGTAGCATAGCTTATTATAAAACTTGTGCCCATGCCTGACGTGGTAAGGCCCTGGTGTAGCACTAGCTTATTATAAAACCTGTGCCCATGTCTGACGTGGTAAGGCCCTGGTGTAGCACTAGCTTATTATAAAACCTGTGCCCATGTCTGACGTGGTAAGGCCCTGGTGTAGCACTAGCTTATTATAAAACCTGTGCCCATGTCTGACGTGGTAAGGCCCTGGTGTAGCACTAGCTTATTATAAAACCTGTGGCCATGTCTGACGTGGTAAGGCCCTGGTGTAGCACTAGCTTATACAACCTGTGCCCATGTCTGACGGGGTAAGGCCCTGGTATAGCACTAGCTTATTATAAAACCTGTTCCCACGTCTGACGTGGTAAGGCCCTGGTATAGCACTAGCTTATTATAAAACCTGTGCCCACATCTGACGTGGTAAGGCCCTGGTATAGCACTAGCTTATTATAAAACCTGTGTCCACGTCTGACGTGGTAAGGCCCTGGTATAGCACTAGCTTATTATAAAACCTGTGCCCATGTCTGACGTGGTAAGGCCCTGGTATAGCACTAGCTTATTATAAAACCTGTGCCCATGACTGACGTGGTAAGGCCCTGGTATAGCACTAGCTTATTATAAAACCTGTGCCCATGTCTGACGTGGTAAGGCCCTGGTATAGCACTAGCTTATTTTAAAACCTGTGCCCATGTCTGACGTGGTAAGGCCCTGGTATAGCACTAGCTTATTATAAAACCTGTGCCATTGTCTGACGTGGTAAGGCCCTGGTATAGCACTACCTTATTATAAAACCTGTGCCCATGTCTGACATAAGGCCCTGGTATAGCACTACCTTATTATAAAACCTGTGCCCATGTCTGACATGATAAGGCCCTGGTATAGCACTAGCTGATTATAAAACCTGTGCCCATGTCTGATGTGGTAAGGCCCTGGTGTAGCACTAGCTTATTATAAAACCTGTGCCCATGTCTGACGTGGTAAGGCCCTGGTGTCGCACGAGCTTATTATAAAACTTGTGCCCATGTCTGATGTGATAAGGCCCTAGTGTAGCACTAGCTTATTATAAAACCTGTGCCCATGTCTGACGTGGTAAGGCCCTGTTATAGTACTTACTTATTATAAAACCTGTGCCCACATCTGACGTGGTAAGGCCCTGGTGTAGCACAACCTTATTATAAAACCTGTGCCCATGTTTGACGTGGTAAGGCCCTGGTGTAGCACAACCTTATTATAAAACCTGTGCCCACTAGTAACAGTTCTGGTCCTGTCTATCAAGCTATCAGTCTCTGCAACATATTTTACCTGCAGTCACTTTAGGAAATAGTTGTTCAGGCAGAAGTTATCTCTGTATTTGGCCATGCAGCAGGTGCAGTGTGTAATTCTTTTAGCAGCAGTAACATCTGGTCAGTCACCAGTAAAGATGAGACTTTTATACATCTTGTTTCCTTTCCTCATATATTCACACTGTCAGTGATGTAAATGCAGCAGAAATTAATAAGCTGTTAGACCTAAAGTGCAAATAGACATGAAAAGAATGACACGAAAAGGATGACATGAAAAGAATGACACGAAAAGAATGACATGAAAAACACTGAGCAAGTGGTTATCAAGGATGTTCTTGGTGTTTCACTGTTGCAGTCATTACATTTGGTTATCTGCTAGCAGGTTGACCTCACTCGGCCTGATTAACAAAGTCTTGGGTCCTGCATCGTTTGCTGTTCCTTCTTCCATGACGTCAGGTCGTCAGGGGTATAAAACATGCAGCCGATGCCATTACATCAATCTTTCTTCCTGTGTGGTGCCCGAATCAGAAGCAGTTCCCAAGTGCCAGTCGGCTGACTCCTGAAATTTTCATTTTTGAATTTCAGATCAGAAGTCTTCATCTTAAAAATAAGTACCCCGTTGGGGAAACTTTTTCTTGCTCATTACCGATGTCAGTAAAAGTTAATAATTGCATTACTTGTGGGAAGCAAGTACCTCATAAGGATTGACCACGACGTACCTTGCTGTCAATTTTGTGCTTTATTTAATCAGCGCACTATCCATCATCAGTACATTTTTGCCACTAAATATTTTGGTTCTCAGTTTAATTGTCCAGAAGAGATGACGGTTAGCCATCCGACTACCGGGATTCCAAAAAAACACAAAGATAAAGACAGAGACAAGCCATCAAGGTCCAAAACTGCCGATGACGCTTCTCCTAAGCCAGTCACCAGTTCGCCGGTACTCAGTGAGGTGCTTTCACAGCCCCTGATATCCACTACTTCTGACTCGCTGGCCTCTACTGAGACCCATTCGGAGTGTGGTATGCCGCGAGATGCTTCACCTATGGAACCCATGGCTGTCTCTACCTTGGATGGGTCCGGAGCCGCTGTACAGGCACTGGCTTCTGAGGGTGTATTCATGCCCACAGACTTACATATTAAACCGACTCCACCTTCTATACTAAGCCCTAAATCTCAATCTGTGTCTAAAAAACCGACGCCCCAGGCCACATGTTCAGGCCCCTATGCCTAAAAAGCAAATGATCAAAATGACTGAAGAGGCCTAGGGCTGAGCTTGACTATGAATCTTCTGATCAGGACTCTGTTTCTTCTGACTCTTCTAATGATCTGGATTTGTCCATACCTACTTATGAGGATTCTGATGCAGAGGATTCCATTCCCTCTGCTCCCCCCCCCCCCCCGAGGACTTTTCTTTTGGGGAAACTTTACATACCTTAAGGAAGCATTTCCACTGGGAAAGCCAGGAATTTTTCTGATTCAAAAAAGAGGCTTAGGGATTTCCTTCTTCTACCTCAGCATAGGCCTTTGGCTATACCTCCTGTACTAGACATTGTTGTTGATGTGTTCTCGGAATCCAGTTTGGCCCCTGATTCCCTGCCTCCGGCTCCTAGTAAACCTGACAGATACTACAGGGTTCCTGAGTCCCACAAGTTCCTTTTCAAAAATCCTATTGCAGATCCAGAAACCATATCTCAGGGGCCCAATGGCATTAAGGCTTCTACTGCTAAAAATTCTACCCCTTCTGATAGAGACTCCAGGGCGCTAGATAGATGGGGTAAAAAGGTCTATACTTCTGCAACCTTGGAAATCAGGGCTTTAACCTGCCAATTTCATATGTTAAAATATCAACAGCATATTATTGGATTGCTTAAACAGAAAATTATGTTGATTTCTGACTGTGTGGAAAATAAAGATTTACAGGATTTATTGCATTCTGCTGAACAAGTTGGAAAACATACTTTGCAATGTGGTTTTGATTCTTTAGAGGCCTCTTGTAGGGCTGCTGTTACTGGGTCTGTGCTTAGAAGGCATGCTTGGCTTAAGGAGCAATCTCTGCCTGATCATGTTAAAGCAAAATTGTTGGATGCTCCTTTAAATCAGGACCGCCTGTTTGGCAATAAGGCTGAATAAGTTCTAAAAAAGATAGAAGATAAAGCTAAATCTATGCAAACTGTAAAAGATTTCTTACAAGTGCAACCTCCAAGATTTAGTAGGCACTGGCCTACTAAGAATTGGTCCTTTCCAGCTCCTTCCAGATCCTCTCAAGCCAAACCCAGACACACCAAAAGTACCAGGTTTCAGTCCCAGGGGACTCTCAGAACTAAGCAATGGGGGGGGGGGGGAGCGCTCCACTTCCACATCTGGAAATAACAAGACACCCCCTATGGTAAACAGTCTCAATGACTTTCCTTTAAAATTACCAAGCACTTATCTTTTAGCAGTCTCTTTGGGGGGAAAGATTGCTCTTCATGCAAAAAACTGGGAACTCATAACCCAGGACAAATCGGTTTTAAATATAGTGTCCCAGGGATACAGATTTCATTTCCACACGTTGCCAACACCAAACGGGTGGCCAGGCCTGCCCCCAAATCAGTGGGCAGAGGCTCAAAACAAGTACTTTCCCTCTTCAGCATGGGGGCTATTCAACCAGTACCAGAAGAGGAAAAGGGACAAGGCTTCTATTCCAGGCTTTTCCTGGTACCCAGAAAAGACAAATCATGGCGTCCAATGCTGGACCTGTCTACTCTAAACACCTTTCTGGACATTCCAAAATTCAAGATGCTGACACTTCACCAGTTACTTCCTATGCTAGGCAAAGATGCCTGGTTGGCAACTCTAGAATTAAAAGAAGCATACCTGCACATCCCATTTAGGGAATCTTGCAGAAGATACTTCCACTTCAAAGCAGGCTACTTGCATTATCAGTTTTCTGCACTGCCCTTTGGCTTGTCTACTGTGCCCAGGGTATTCACAAAGTGCCTGGCTCTAGTAATTGCATTTTGCAGGCAAAGAAATATTCAAATATACCCATACCTGGACGATTGTCTAATTCAAGCAGAAAACCAGGCCATACTTCTAAATCATCTGGCATTTGTAAAAAAAGGTTCTAACTTGTCTGGGGTACACCATAAAAGAAAAGAAATCACAACTGGTACCCTCTCAACAGATTACATTCCTGGGTGCAAGCTTGAATACAACTGCCCAGATGGCTTTCCTCATGCCAGAGAAGCAAATTCATTTAGTAACTTACTTCAAACAAGTGGCCACAAAAACCCTGCTATCTGCAAGACAAATACTGCAAGCCTTGGGGTTCATGGCCTTCTACATTCTTCTAATTCCATATGCAAGACTGCATATGAGGAAACTACAGTGGTACTTAAAAAGTCTATGGAGTCAACATTGTCACAGCCTGGAAACAATGATTCCTATCATACCTTGCCTACGCCTGGAGTTCCTATGGTGGGCAAAGGCCTGCCATCAAAACAAGGGACTGCCATTCACACTACCCCCTGCCACCCAAACCCTAACTACAGATGCATCAGACTATGCATAAGGGGCTCACCTGGCAGGGAAGTGCATTCAGGGCAAATGGAACCCAAATCAAATGCACCTACATATCAATCAAATGAAATGTTAGCTGTACAGAGTACTCTGACAGTCTTCAAGGACTACATTCTTCTAGGACAATTAATGGTAAAGACGGACAACACCACGGTTATGTGGTACATAAACAAGCAGGGGGTACACATTCTTACCCTCTCTGCAGACTAGCCATGGCATTGTGGAACATGGCCTTGAGCTACCAAGTGCACCTATAAGCTCAATTCCTGCCAGGAAAATTGAATACACTGGCAGATGGACTAAGCAGAAATCTCATGGACCCACATGAGTGGAAACTGGAACCATGTATTTTCAACATGTTGACAAGCAAATGGGGGAGCCCAGACATAGATCTATTTACTTCCCCCCAGCACTACCAGTTGGACCAATTTTGCACAAGGACTCCCCACAAAAAAGCCTGGAAAGTGGATGCTCTGTCCCTCAGCTGGAAAAACCTATCAGTTTACGCCTTTTCCCCTCTGCCTCTGCTCTCCAAAGTTCTGCTAAAAATCAAAAAGGACAAACCAAGAATGATTTTGCTTGCTTCAGACTGGCCACACCAACACTGCTACCCACTACTGCACAGTGTGTTACAAATATCTCCATGGCACCTGCCTCAGACACCTTCCTTGCTGTCTCAGCAGGAGAACCAAATTCTGCACCCTCAGCTTCCAACATTGAACCTTGCAGCTTGGTTAATCACTTAAATTCACCCTTAGCATCCCTCAGCAAACCTGTGATGAATGTCATCTTGGAGGCGAGAAGACGTAGCACTAGAAAATCTTATGCTGACAAATGGAAAATATTCTGTTCTGGAACCAGTCTTTAGGGATGAGCACAGCAACACCCAATTTACCTCAGATTTTGCAATACTTAACCGAGATGCTTCACAAGGACCTGTCTTTTTCCTCTATTATAATCCACTCTTCAGCTATTTCAGCTCACTATAACACAGAACCACCCCTCTTTTATCATCCCCTGCTCAAGCAGTATCTCAGAGGGGCAAAGAACTTGAGACCACCCAGGAGAGCTCCTATGCCTGCCTGGGACCTTAACTTTGTTTTGGAGAAGCTCACTCTACCTCCTTTCGAGCCAGCTGCTACAGCAGACTTAAAATTTCTTTCTTGAAAAATAGCCTTCCTTTTAGCAATCACTTCAGCTAGAAGGATATCTGAATTACAGGCCCTTATGGCAGTGGAGCCTTTCATCTCTGAGGACCAATCCATCATTCATGCCCAAGGTGGTTTCCAGAGTGGCTCTTAATCAGTCCATTCATTTGCCAACCTTCTTTTCTAATCCACAGAACAAAGGGGAACGGATTCTGCATTCCTTGGACGTGCACAGACAACTTAGATTCTACTTGGACAGAACTAAATTTCAAAGAAAATCTGAACAATTGCTGGTAGCATTTGCTGCTGGAGCAAAGGGGAAGACCATTTCAAAACAAGCCATTTCTAAATGGATAAGCCATTGCATTCATTTCTGCTATAAGCACCATGGAAAGCCCATCCCCCAGGGGATCAGATCTCACTCCACCAGGGCTGCATCTACTTCTGCAGCCTTTCTCAGAGTTGTTCCTACTAGGGATATTCTAGAAGCTGCTATCTGGAGTTCTGTACATACTTTCACCAAGCATTATCATTTACCAATTTTCTCTAAATCCAGAGCTGCGGTCTTACAGGGCCTTATAGCTGGTCCTAATGCTGTATAAATTCCTCCTCCCAACCATAGCTTTGGGAATCTACCCAAATGTAATGACTGCAACAGTGAAACACGAAGAACATAGTACAGTTGTGTACACTTACCATAAATGTAGATGTTCCAGTGTATTCACTGTTGCAGTCCTGGTTACCCTCCCTTCAGCCCCCTGTTTTTCTCTGACTATATCTCTACTTTCTTTTACTATGCTTAAAAGTGATTTTGGTGTATTTGCTTTTGGTTGGAGGTATATTTTTGTGTTTTTAATTTTATTTGCTCTCCATTTGGGGGGGGCACCTGACATCTGGGGCAAGAAAAACTGATGTAATGGTGTCAGCTGCATGTTTTATTCCCCTGATTACCTGACATTATGGAAGAAGGGACAGCAACTGACTCAGGACCCAAGACTTTGTTAATCAGGCCGACTGAGGGCAACCTGCCAGCAGATTACCCAAATGTAATGACTGCAACAGTGAATACACTCGAACATCTACATTTATGGTAAGTGTACACAACTGTAGTATATCCTTGCATTACCAATCAAGCTTTTCCTTTCTTGTTTTATGTGCTGTATTGCTGGATACATAAATTCTGTGTTAGAGCCAGTAACATTCCCACTTTATAGTTAGTTTTGGTATCATCCACAAACATTTTGCTTTATTCTCTAACTATGTAATTTACCAGGATGGGTCTACTTTAGCACACCTAAACAGACATCAGTGAATCCCAGTCTGTCCTTTGTCTCACCACAGTAGCATATAAACTTGTTAAAATCATTTTAAAGCATTTGCTCAGAGAACTGCACTCCACTCAGACTCTAATGAAGAGTCTCAGCCTCCTCACTCCCGGTCTCTAAATATGCTACTTGTGAGTGTACAACAACTGAGGGGAAATGGAATGAGTCTGTGTAACCCTGAATGCTGCACATTTAGAGATCAGAGGGAGGCAGAACCCCCTTCCACAAATATCAGCATTTTGATATGCATAGAGTAAATGCATTGTATTGTCGACTAGATGAGGGTAAGGTTTAGACCACGCACAATGTAGTTAACAATGGAAGAGATCCACTTGGGCCGTATGTTCCATGACTAAGTATTTCTCAGATTATTGGTAGGTTTACAACTAAATATCAACTTGCTAAGTTACCACACGCAGGGTGGCTGTATAAACCACAGTGAAGGGAGAGTTAAGTTTTAACTTTTCTATGGTATATTCTCTTTTGTAGAGTTTTGTTTTTTGTTATTAATGTTCTAAGTTTGAGGAGACCAAGGCTCATTTGCTCATCGCCAGTATCAGAAAAGGTAAACCTGAAACATTTGTTTTATTGAAGTGGGTTGCTTTTTCCACTTTTTGTGCTGAAATCTCATCATTTTTTCCAGAATCCTGAGTATGGTTTAGTTGTTTCAAAGTGTGTTGCATATTTACAGGCTTCCCTTTTTCACTTTGGCACCAAGTGTGATATAATATAGGACAACAAACAATTGTTGAACGTATCCTGGATGGCCCCAGAATCACTTCCAAAATGATTCTCTTCTTTCAAAGTACATGTATTTTAACTGACAGTAAAACTCCTTCTGGGTTCTGATTATTAAAGCATTTCCCACCTTCAGTGGGCTTCTTACCTGCTACTTTTCTAACTGGTTAAACACATCAAAATTATCTTTCCAAATTTCAAACAGCCTGTCATGGGGGTCATTATCATATTCCTTTCGTACCCTAAGATGATTAAGACTAACCATTCCAGGAGTTTATAAAGAAATATTTGGATCCCTGCTTTTGGTTACTCTATCATTTATTTATTTATTGATATTTTCTTATTTACTATGAATGCTTCAACATTATATTATTTTTTAGATTGCACATCTATTTTGTGTTACACTTTTCCTTTATAGAATTTCTCTTTGTCTTGTGCTAAATTTGCCACTTGAGAGACTAGGTTTGACAATGCATGCACGCTTTCCTGTTTGCACAAACTTATGATTTTGCTCAACTGATTTGCTCACTTTTAGATCTAAAACTTTTGTTTACTGTGATTCTGCTTATACATATCATTGGGTCTATATTAGATCAGCGAACGCTTAAAAAAGCAAACGCTGATTGATCGAACTTATATAAGCAAAAGCTTACAATCTCGAACTGTCAGATCAGCGATTTTTTTCCAAGGGAAAAAAATCGCTGATCCAAAACACATACACACAACACAAGCACACTAAACAGCAATCCACACACATACACCTAAAATCTGACACCTAACTCTACACTAAACTACACACACACCACTAACTATCCACTTACCTTAACCCAAACCCTAACCCTAAGGTCCGTCACTATTGCACACTCACCTCACCTGCTCCCTAACCCTAACTCACTTAAATCGCCCTAACCCTCACGCCCACACAGTCGCACACATACCTAACCTGCACCCTAACCCTAACTCACCTAACCCACCCTAATACTCACATCCACACAATCGCACACTTACCTGAATCTGACCCGTAACGTTCCACCACAGCACTGAAAATACAGAAGCAACAGAAACAGATACTAAATTCTTTCCCTAGGAAAAAATTGGGGTTTCTGTTGCTTCGATATTTTAAACATTCGCTTAAATAAGGTCGATCAATCAGCGTTCGCTTTTTTAAGCATTCGCTGATCTACTATAGACCCCATATCATTACAGGTGTTCTGCTACCACCTGAGCACCAGGTGCTCGAATATCAGTTTCTTGTAGCCAGGGATCTCGGGTAGCTGTCACCTGGTATGACCATCTACAACCTCAAACACTGTGTTACAGTGAGGTCTGACGGCCACTGGGTAGAGGTGCTGAATCTGACCTAAACATAGTATTCAAGTTCAGGCAAGGTTAGTGAAGTGACCATGATGATGGGAGTGCAGGCGGGGTTTTAGGCAAAAATTAGTAGGGTGATTTTAGGTTTAAGGGCTAAAAGGGATTTTAAGTTTAGTGAGTAGGAAGGTAGTTTAGGTTAAGGATTGAGGGGATAAGTTTGGGTTTAGAGAGCAGGAAGGGAGTTTAGGGTAAGTGAGCAATCATAGGCTTTAAGATTAGGGAACAGGAAGTTGGTTTGTAGGTTTAGGGCAAGGGAAGGGAACTTAGAGTTAGGGAGAGTGAGTGCTGTTTTAGTGTCATGGAGTAAAGGGATATGTTAGATTTAGGGAGTTAACATGGATTTGGATTAGGGATGTGATTCCTGTCTTTATGGTTAGGGTTAGGGTTCTGGTAGGGTTATGTAATTAAATAGGGTCAGGTGGTGGAAGAGAGGCATAATTAACTCTCATCAGGCTGTTGGATCTGTGGGAGTTTGGACACTTGCCTACTAGAGCAAATGGCATTGAGCAGGTCTGTCATTAGCTAGTAGCTCTCAAGCAGATAGAGTAGACACTTTCATTACACCATCATAAAAAGAGTTCTTGATAGGAAGGGTGAAACACCCAAGGTCCAAAACAGCACAGTGTAAGGGTTGTGTTCCTCCTGCTATGCTGCAAAACTGTGTTTACTAACATATTCTGCAGAAGTAATGCACATTTTGTATTTTATGATTCTCACACAAGACATTCCACTGCTACTAAAATATTTGATTTAAACTTACTGTGTTGTATTTTTTATTCATAGCCTTAATTTACAGCCATTTACTTCAGAATTAATTTTTTCTCAACTACAAAACAAAAAGACACATTCCATACATTTTCTCCTGTAATGCCATGTGTTGTTGCTTGGCCTTTTAAATTTTTTTATTACTTGCATATGTAATGCAGTTTATACCACGTGAAGTAGTTACTTACTTGCCCTTAGTACTGGGAAGATGGAATGTTTTTGTGTTATAAACAAACATGAGTAACAACGACTGTTCTGGAAACTGAAACGGCACAGTTTAAAAATGACACTGCTCTGTAGCATTATACTCACATTAGAGCAGCTGCAACAAAGCAATTATTTTTAGTTAAAGGACGGCGCATAAGTACAGCATCTGTTCTCCTTCCAAATAATATAAAACATAAAGAATAGAAAGACATATCCTTATCCTAATATGGAAGTGTGTGTGTGTGTGTGTGTGTGTGTGTGTGTGTGTGTGTGAGCTACTTGGAGCAGGGACAGGAAGCACTGGTTTCTCCACACACACACACACACACACACACACACACACACACACACACACATATATATATATAGAGAGATGATTATATCATCATTGGTAGAACATACCAGTGTGAGAAACTCAAAAGAGTAAACACAAGAGTTAAAAAACAAATGTGACACAAAATGAGAGCATCACAAACACTGACAATCTCTGTTCCACTATCAGTAAACCATGGCTACAAAACACAGATCAGTCATCGTCTGAGTAGTGATCCTGTTAGGTGAAGGTTTTTTATTGATATGCAGAGCTGGGGTTAGAGGCAGTGAAAGGGGTAGGGTTATCACATATTAATAAAGAGGAAAGGTATTAATACTTTTCTGTTTCCTGTAATAATTTCAGTTCCCCTTTCTTCCCTTAACCTTTGAGACTGACAGTATGCTGTTGTTGAAGTCCGTTTGTGCCCATGTATTATGTCTGCTTTAAGCCATTTCCTTACTACTTCATGTATGGCCTTTCTTCAAGACTCTGGAATTCTGTGGAGTTGTAAGCTAACATTTTCCCCCTGTAATAGTCTTAACACATGCTTTGAATCAGATTTACTCTGCTAACAAATTCTACAACCATGTCCTTGTTCATTAGCAGAAGCTTCTTTCTATTGCTTATATAGAGTGTAATTTTCCTGAACTGCTGGCAAAGAGATGAGGTTTCTTTCTTTACTTGATTCACTAATCTCTACCACTAATATAATTATAGAGGTTTGGGTATTTTCCATAGTTTCAGAATGATAATATGGTAATCTGTTCTTTCCTTCTGCCAGTCTTTCTAACTCTGTAGTTAATGTCATTAATTATTTAAAAATGACCATACTATTAACCTAAAAATTTATTTTTATGCTACAGGAGCCAAATGTAATGCCTGGACATCATCTTTAAATTCCCTCATCTCCTATTTCTGTTATACACCCTTTGTTGTGCAATTAAATTACCTTTAACCTGATGCAACAGGATTATTCAACATTCCAGAAACCGAGGTCCGTTGATTTGCTCTGATCCTTTGGAAAGAAGGCCAGCACTTCTGGTTGCTGAAATCTTTCAGCTACATATTTAGCTAAAGCAGATACCCCCCGTATCAAATGATTATATGCCAGTTTTAATATTTATGGGTGCACAAAATAGCTAGTTTCTGTACTAGTCCCACAAATCCCTTCTTCCCTAGAGAATGATAAATACATACTCTGCATTTTATATTGGAAACTAAGAGCACTTGCTTGTGTGATGAGTTTACAGAGTTTCTAGCTAATCTTTACTAGGTAATGGCATATTCTTTGTAAAATGCTTTGCTTCCAGGTGTTTGCCTCACTCATACTGTCAAATGACACCAGGTAAATCACTGCACCTCATTGTTCTGGAACGTCAAGTGCTGCCTGGGAAATTCCCTTACCGTACCTATTAGAACTACATTTTACCCTGCTTATTTTGAGCTTTACTTGCACATTTTGAAACATGGTTTGGCTGCCCCTCATCAGTTCCAGTTTTAATGCAGGCGTCATGCTACTTAGCCTTGAGACATTCTTGTTTGACCCCACAGGTGCTGCTCTGCAGAACTGATGGATGCACTTTATATACCTTCATGTCAAACTGTTTTCCTGAATGCCTTGCTTTATAATAGATATCTTGTGGGTGCCTGTAGTTTTCATGTTATGCTTCTTTATCTCTACAATTCTCAGTTTTTATCCTCTAAATAATATAGGGTTATTAACCCTGTTCAGTTCTTGGTCTTCTGACCCTCCACCCTGTCATTCAGATTCTGACTAGCTGTTTATGAGGTTATGTTACCCTGACTACAGCTATCTGCCTGTTCTGTGTTTTGGAGACGATATGTAAGCCTATTTATATCCTTGCTGCGGCCTCTTACTAAAAGATTACTTACTCTTTGCACCAAGTTTCTTTTAACCTCAAAGTTCGACAAGAAGAAGAAACACCATGTTCAGCTTATTCTACAACAGTTTCACTTCTGTTTTCCCTTGTTCTGTTCAAAGTGTCTTCTGCACATTCTGTCTCCTTACTTGAAGATCATCTTGCTCTGGAGTATCCTCAGATTCAGCATGCCATATGGCTGGGAGTAAAGCCTTCTCATCAACATTACAGACATTTGGGTTTCACTGTCTACCTCTTCTTCAAGAAAAGGCAAATAACACCAGTATTTTTAGTGTCAGTTGCTGTATCTCCTTTACTAATTTTCTTCTTCCCTTCCTTTAAGAACATGGTGCATATAACCATCTTCATCATTTTTAATGTTTCTGTATTTTAGCTTAACAAGAATATCATTAGGGTTCTGTTCAAGGTTATTTTATCCCTTACTCTAAGCAACATTCTTCCTTCTCGTGTTCATAGGTTCACAGGTTCATAGATTAGTACTAGGCTAACTGCCCTTGTGGGCCATTTTAAGCCTAGCCAATTTCCCCATGTGAGAATCAAACCCTGCACCTACTTGTCAGAACTCAGGTTTCACAACCCCTTAACAAAACTAGTTCTAAACTTATTGTCACAATCCATAAAAGGAAAACACAATAAATATTGAAAAAAAAAACTAAGACACAAAAACCTTCAACAATGACCGGATGTTCTCAGTTGAGCTAAAATCCTGCAGAGCAAAGCAAAATGAATATGGAATGCTTTCTGCAAAACCAGTTTCCTGATCAATCAGGGAAAAAATAGCCACAGTAAAAACACCCCTCCACAGACACACGCTCACAATTGCACCAAAATAATTGTACACACACAGAATGCAGTAAAACTAGCAACCTGTAAAAAAATTAAACTTATAATATAAAGGTTTACACTAGATAAACATACAACATGAAACGAAGAAGTACACCAAATTCAAACTGTCTACTTAAAATTATCCAGTAATTACACCAAACACAAGAGATGTCATCAATAATTCACATTTTAAATAAGAATCTCCCAGACATGAAAATGTTCATGTACTTGTAATGTCCACATGTGTAGTCTAAACAAGTTGCATTAATTCTTCTAGCAGCCATCTCCTACAAAGCTGTCTTCTCCATGTTACTCCTGTCTCAAAGCGAATGAGCACTATCCTTTATCCTTCTCCTTTTCCGAGTTTCACTCCCTTTAAAAAAGATTATTTTAGAACACATTTTCCTTTCCAACTGCACTTTTCTTTCTAATGTATAAATACCTGTTGTCTTGAGACTTGTTTTACTTGATTTTTCTGTCTCTACTGACAGAAGTAGGGTAGAATTCTGACCAGGTAATGTTTGTTTCTTCCTCTTTAATTACTCTGGTGAAAACCCAGCCATATACCCACCGCTCACAATTCTCCGTCTGTGGGACTTTTTGTTTAAGCCTGACAGAAAGTATAGAATTTAGCTCAAGTCCTGCATTCTCCATACTCCCTAACTTCACTTCCTTTGACTATACTCTCTTAAAGAAAGATTCCTTCCATTCAGTTCTGACAGTCACTCCTATTCCATGCTTTGCAACATTTTGAGGGGGTAACAACAAAACTGCTCTCTGTTTTGTAATATTTTCAAACTGCAATAACATTTCAACTCATTATTTTGCAACATGTTTAGGACGCAGTATTGTAGTGCACAAGTCCCTTCCATCTACTGGCAGGCTACTCTGTTACAGTAGGCTACAATGTTTTCCTTTCTAGCTCTCTTGCTCTCTGCCTCTAGCCAAATTCTTGCATCTTTAGTGCTTTCTAACAGTAAGATTTTTGCTGGATTAATATACCTTAATAAATGCATCTGGTGGTTGTTCTCTCCTTTGTCTAAGTAAGGCAGAGACACATCTGCAGGCTTATTTGATTGTTGCATCTACTCCCCATACTGATAAGGAGGTTTGTCAAAAGGACTACTTCCTTCCCACTTCTTCCACAATACTTTAACGTGATGAATGTCCCTACCTGTCATCATGCCATTTGTTAAATTTGGGACAACTACAACAGGCTGCAATTCCTTCAAAAGTACAATTTGTATTTCTATCTGAGTAATAGGATACAGTTTCTTATCTCTATGAATGCAAGCAACTTCAACTACTTTGTCAGAAATGTTTTTCCTGTCCCTTTAGAAATGTGGCCGTACTGCCTGACTCTAGTGTCCCTTTTATCGGTCTGACATTACTTGAGCCGTTACACTTCCTTAACTTTGCAGGAAGATATGAACAGAATGAAATCTCACCCATCCTAGCAGATAATTTATCATGATCATAGGCATGATATCAGTAGCAGTAGTTTGCTTTTCTGAAGTTATAGTTTTCACACGTGTGACAGTACTGCTATCATGAGTACAAAATCTAGAAATGTGCCTTGTCACTTTTTTCACTTTAAAACACAGTATGTCTATGGCTGTTACTTTTTGTTTGTTACAAACATGTGTTACAGCTCTTACTACCATTCTAGTCTGTTCAGTTCTACACAATTTCATGGCATAGCAATCTTTCTAGCAGGGCTACAAGCTTTTACAGATTTTGTTTTTTACTTTTAAAGCTTTCAGTGTCTTCACAGATAGTTTGGCATACCTACTTTTTAAAGCAGTAGGTAAAGATCTTTTAAATCTGTTAACTGTCATCATTTCCTTCACTTTCCTTTTATCATGTTGATCACGAGGATCTAACCATAAAGTGCTTAAAAGTTTTCAGTCAGGTAAGTGTGATCTTATTCTTTTGTTATGAGAAAATGACAAGCTCTGAAAATGCTGTGTTTGTGTATTTATCATAGTTCTGGTAATTATTCCTATCCATCTATATGAAGACTGTGGTTCTTCACTTAATTGGGCTAATAAAATCCTGGCCCATTCAACTTTATCTCATCCCTTCTGGAGGTCATATGGCTCAAAGGCAGCAAGCTATGCACTGAGCACCTCCTCCTGGATAAGTTAATTTAATGATGACCCTATCCTTGGGGTGGCCATCAACTTAACTTATGCAATCACCCCTTCAGCTGCAGCTGTTATTGTTTGTAGTAACTGCACTATCATAATGGTGTTTACACACATGGGTACATAAAAGGGAAAACAATCCCAGTATACCACAAGAATGTTTTTTTCTTTTTATTAAAATTACAGTCAAATTGGCAGTGACAGGTGTCATCTCAGGACTTTGACACTAACACCTTGTGCCAAAATACCCACATTCTCCACCAGTGCTGATGACTAAAGCATATGAGACAAACACTCTAATAAAAATGCAGGTTATTGTTTCTGTAAATAAAACTAACTGCAGGCTCTTATAAGCAAAAACAAAGCTATGTGATTTAACCAAAAGTTCAGCAAGTACCAATAATTTTGTCTCATACACCATCTTAAACTCATGTCTGTGTTGGTAGGTATCTCTACATTTTTCTGTCAGGAGCAGCTTCTAGTTTCTATGTCTGGATCTTCCTTTACTGAGGCTGATTCTCTCTGTCAGAGCCACTGCTATGGATGCCAACTTCCCATTTACAAAAGTGATACATCCTGCAGTCCATTTTCTATATTACATTCACTAGTTGACTAAACAAAGCTGATCTCATTAATGCAGTCAAGTGTTTTCTGTTCTTACAGAAACAAATACTGTTTGACAGAATTTCAAGTAGAGTGACACCCTAGACACCTTCAAGGTAAACCTAGGTAATTGGATGAGCCATGCCAAATTCTCCCTCCTCTCCTTGAATCTGATGGGAACTTTTGAATACGAGTTATTGGCTGGGCTTGCAATGGTTTGCAGACTGATTGCCTAGTTTTTACCTATGAACCCCTAAACACTACTCTTTTAAATCTATTTCTTTTCAACAACTCTGTATAACTCTGTTACACACATTTATTTACTAAGAACTCTTTATAAAGTTACTATACATATTGTTTATGCAATGTTTATACATTTTGGGTTATTTATACTCTTCCTAAAACTGAGAACCACAACACTATGTTAGTAGATATATAGAATTATACACATACATACGTATACAGACTATGTAAGGTCTGGTCTGATACTTGAAATATTTTGTACATTTATGGAATAAGTTTGAGAATGATCGGTAAAACTACTAGTCATGCAAATGAGTTCTCCAATCCTGAACTACAAGATTTTTCATGTATCACACAAGCCAGGCCCCTATGTACTCCTTTAATTTGTATTTATCATATCCCCTTCTCAGAGTTCAGTGATAAAGTGATAGCTAGTTCTCAGCTACTCCAGGAGATTAACGGTAGAGTGGTTGGCTTGATCCAGAAGGTCTGAGTTTGAGCCTTAGCTGAAATATGCACCACTTTAGAGCCATGTTCCTAGACTCTGACCTTGTCATTTCATAGGTTCATAGGTTCATACTAGGCTATCTGCCCAAGGGCATTTATAAGCCTATCCCATAGTTATGTGGCTTTCGCCACCCCTTTAGTTTGAATAAAAACTATGCCTATCATTTTTCTGTGCCTCTGTCAAGCAGTGACACTGAAGTAATCCCTGGGGTATATCTGCGATCTCCCATCCATTGGTCAAGATTCCTCTTGAACAAGGCCAGCGAGGTGCTCTGCCTCACATGTACCGGGATTTTGTTCCACAGCATAGGGAGTCTCTGGGTGATGAATCTGTCCCTCCAGCACGTTCTATTTATAACCGTGTCAAGGTTTAAGTCTCCCACCCTTGTGGTTCTGAGGGATCTAGATTTTTTGAGGTGAAGCATATTCATCAAATCTGGGTTTGACATGGCCTTATATGTCAGGCACAGGTCACCTCTGAGCAAGCGGTATGAGACTGAATAGAGCTGGAGTTCTTTAGTCGGGCAGCATAAGACATATTTTTGAGACCCTTTATCCTTTTGGTGAGGAACTTTTGGGGCCTTTCAAGCTGCAGCAGGTGTCTGGTCAGATACATTCCAACGGGGCATTGTACTCAATCATAGGTCTAATGAGTGATGAGTACAGGGGACGATGACCTCCCTTGATCTAGATGTGAATCCCTTCATGATCAGGTGGGCGATATAGAAGGTTTTCCTAACTACTTTAGCAACATGAGTGTCAAACGAAAGGCTACTGTCAACTTGGGTCCCCAGATCCCTGATGACTTTTTCTGTGCTCAGTGGATTGCCACCTATATGGTAGCTAGGGGTAACCTTGTTTTTCCCGAAGGGTATGACTATGCATTTTTTGGCGTTTAACTTCAGGCCATGGCTCTGGCACCAGTTATCCGTTTCTGTGAGGCCCTTCTGGAGGATATCTGTGTCAGATGTGTTTTCGACTATAGTGCACAGTTTGCAGTCATCTGCAAACTTTGTCAGCCATAACCCTCCTGTGTTTGCTTGTACTTCAGAAAAGTAGATGCCGAACAAGAGTGGACCCAGGACTGAGCCCTGTGGGACACCACTTGTGACAGGCTTTGAGTCTGACATGGCTCCAGCAACTCTGACCCTGTGGGTTCTGTCACTTAGCCAGTTTGCAACCCATCTTGTGATGTATGGGTTTACATTCAAGCTGATGAGTTTTTCGATGATACCTGAGTGGGGTATTGTGTCGAAGGCCTTTGCCAGGTCGAGGTAGGCTGTATGGACTCCCTATCTCTCATCAATGGTCTTGGTGACTGTCTCGAAAAAGTCAACCAAGTTTAAGAGGCAGGATCTGCCTTTGACAAAGCCAAACTGGGTTGGATCCAAAGTCTGCAAGTTCCCTATGTCTTTATTTATGAGTTCCATTATGATCCTCTCCATGGCTTTGCAGATAAGGCTTGTCAAGCTAATGGGGCGGTAATTTCCAGGGTCTGTGGAGGCACCGCCCTTATGAAGTGGGACCACAGTCGCCGTGCGCCACTCCTTGAGTACGTATCCTGAGGTGAGGCTAAGATTAAACAGCTGTCCTAACTGTGGGTTTAATTCCTCGTTGAGTTCATGAAGTACACAGCCGGGGACACCATCCGGTCCCATGGATGCTGTGTTTTTTGCCTTAGTGAGGGCAGTTCTCACCTGGGCGTTGGAGATGTTTGGGGGGCTACAATCCTCTGGAATAGATATCTCTCCTTTTGGGGGAGAGAAGTTTGCACTGAACTTGTCAGCCAGTATGTTAGCAATGTGTGTAGGTTCAGTAATTTTCACATCATTTTGAACTAATTCTGAGCATATCTGGGAGTTTTCTCCTTGGTTTCTAACACAGCTAAAGAAGGCCTTATGATTGTCTTTAGAGTCCTTGGCGATTTTTCTCTCAAAATTTGCCTTGGATGATTTTATGAGAGCTCTTAGTTTTTTACTTATAATGATCAAAGGTGTCTTACCTTTCAAGGATTTTGCTCTATCTTGTAGTAGCTTCCTCCTTTTGTTGTAGAGCTTGTTTATGGCTGGGGTCCACCAGACTGGACGCTTGCCTTTGGTACAGAGAGTCTGTTTTGTTTGGGATTGCCTGATCCATACAGTCCTGTAGGTGCTGGTAGAAGGCATTTGTAAGTGATTCAGCGGTTTGTATAATGTTTACCACTGGCTCAGGGGCCTTAAAGGAGACCACACTAGTTTTTAGAAGTGTGAAATCGGCTTTTGAGAAGTTTTTCACTGTGGTCTTTTTTGTTTCAGGTGGGGGCGGGATGAGGACCTCCAGCGAGATTAGTTTATGATCTGATCTCACCAGTGAGGGGTATACTTCCGGTGTTGAACATTTTGATCCCATGTTCGTGATGATGAGATCAAGTATGTTTTCTCCTCTTGTGGGGATGGTGACTAGTTGTTCCATGGCATTTGAGTTTATGAACTCCAGGAATCTTTGGGTTAGAGTGTTCGGGCTTGAGTAGTGTTCCCAGTCTATATTAGGGTAGTTGAAGTCACCTAGTATGATGGTGTTTGGAGATACATTTATCCTCCAATGTTTTCAGGAAGGCCATGTGAGGTTCCTGAGTTTGAGAGGGTGGCCTGTAACATGCTACAAATTGCAGAGCAGTCTTGCCTATGGTTAATTGCACCTGGATGGTCTCCGATGCATCGTGCGTTGCCACCAACCTTGAGGTGTGGGTGTCCTTTATGAATATGGACACCCCTCCTTTCTTGGTGTTGTCCGGATTTTGGGGCGGAACACATGATATGAGGTGAAACCTGTTAGTGCTGGGGTGCTCTCAGGAGCCTTGAACCAGGTTTCTGTCACAGCACAGACATCGATGTTCTCCATATTGAGAAGGGCCTCGAGTGCGTGCATCTTGAGAGTGAGACTTCTGGCATTGAGCAGCATTACCCTTAGTTTTTTTCCTTTTTGGTGTTCTAGGGTGGTAGGTTTAGAATTTGAGCCTTGCCTAAAAAGGCACTATGGGGTGGCAAGAGCCTTTGCCAATATCCGGAAGCCCAGGGTGACAGGTGCAAGCCGTCCCTTGCGGAAACAGCGTGGCTTGTCCAGCATGTCATCCCAGGCAGACAGACATTGGATCCCCTTTGAATGACACCAGAATTTAAGCCAATTATTAAAGCTGATCATCTTATTACTGTATTGTGGCATCATTCTAGGTGAAGGTAGGATACTGCTCAAGGTCAGGGTCATACCTGCCTGGGCTACATAATCAGAGAGCTCCTCGATGTCCCTTTTCATGTAGTCCAAGGAGGTACGTCTCAGGTCGTTGACACCAGCGTGGACAATGACTGAGTCGTACTTGTACCTGCTGTTGAGAGACCTGAGTGCTTGCGTTATGTGGCGGATTCTAGCGCCCGACAGGCAGCTTACTGTGACCTTCTCCTTACTCAGTCTGGTGAGCGGGACGTCAGTGTGTCTGACTATGGAATCACCAATGACAAGTGTGTCTGGCATTTTGTTAGGCCTTAAGGGCTGTGACTGTTTGACACTCTGACTGTGTGGTTTATGTGTTGCATGTGTTGGGTCGTTAGGTGGTAGTTGTTTGGGTGTCTGCTTTGGTGGCCTCTGCTGTTTTGGTAAATTTTTGATCAGAGGCTCCGAGTATGTCTTTGTGTGAGCTGTTTCCAAAATTCTCCTAATTGACAAAGCAGTTTATATGAGCTCTGGTTCAAGAGCTGGTTGATATGGTCAGTTCTCTCTTTAATTTTTGTTGCAAATTTCTCCTTTTAATTCTGTTTATTTATTGATATATATATATATATATATATATATATATATATATATATATATATATATAAATATGTATATGGATCTATGTCAAAATAAAGAATTACCATAATGTCGAGTTGTAAAACAGTGAGATGAAAACGACAAAAGTTTATATTCATGAACATATATTGTACGTTTTCACCACGTAAGGAGTCAGCTGGCCAATGTGCTCAAATTTGCCCTTTTCTCCACTGTAGTGCAATGTTGGAGGTGATATATTTAGTTGGGAGAGTGCGGGAGGCTAGGGTTAGCAAACTTTGGTAAGGAGGTGCATGGAGCAAACTGAGTCCATATGCTGCCCACACTTTGATGTGTGATCAGATATTTGAAATAAAGGCCTAAAAATGTAATTTAAATTCATAGAAATGTGTTTAAATGACAAATAATGTGACAAATTAAAGTGAAAATATCAATGGATTAATGGAATGGGATAAAACTGTAAGGGTAATGATCATTGTTATAAGTACATGCATCTTTAATATTCATAATGCACACTTTGGTCAATCAGGCAGCCTGTTGATTATTTTTGTATTATATTTGGATAACATTTGAATTACCATAGGGAGTATGTATGCTCATTTTCTGTGTATGATACCTCTCTAAATAGTTTCCAAGGGACTGCAGTACATGTGAAACACTTTAGCTATATTGTTGATTGGAATGCAGTTCTCTGCCTTCAGATGTATAGACGTCATGCCAGTAGGAAATATTTATATCAAGAAGGTTTTTACAGCTAATAATGCCCCTTTTGGGATGTACCTTACCAGACACCTGCAGCAACTGGAAAGACCCCAAAAGTACCTCACCAAGAGGATCAAAGGGCTCAAACAGATGCCATATGCTGCCCGGTTAAAGAAACTCCAGCTCTACTCAGTGGCATACAGTCTGCTCAGAGGCGATCTGTGCCTGACGTATAAAGCCATGTCCAACCCAGAATTAATGGACATGCTGCACCTCAGAAAATCCAAATCCCATCGAGCTACGTGCTTGAGAGACTTGAACCTCAGCACTGAAATAAATAGGACATGCTGGAGGGACAGATTCATAACCCAGAGGCTCCCTTCACTCTGGAATAAAATCCCAGTCCAGGGTAGGCAGAGTCCCTCATTGACTCTCTTCAAGAGAAATCTTGATGAGTGGATGGGAGATTGTAGGTTTACCCTGGGTATCACTTCTGTGTCACTGTTAGACAGAGGCACAGTATACTAACCTCAAAAAAGGGCATAGCAAAATTAATTTAAAATGGGTGGCGAAAGCCAAACACACTCTGGCTAGGCTTATAAATGCCCTAGGGCAGATAGACTAGTATGAACCTATGAACCTATGTATTGAGCAAGAGAATTTGACTGATGTTTGTTGCAGAAAATTTCCTCATAAACAAGAATATACACATGTATCGTACTGTGTACTGCTAAACTTTAAAGTACCCATATGAATTTTTATGTCAAGACAGTTGATATGTTGCAAGTTTTTGATGCCAGTCATCACAAATTCTGTCCCTATACAGATCACCAGACTATAATTGAATGTTTTCATCAGCAAGGATAGAAGATAAAGAGTTTTAAGAGAAAGATCATCTCAGCTTAGTTTTATTCTCTGAATTTGTGTCAGTGTATTAAGCAGATGGTACCACAATATTGGGAGTATAATGGCATTGATTTAACTATCTTTAGATATAAATGAGATGCCTTTAAAGCTATAATTATATGATATTATATAATATAGCTAGAAAATTAAGAATAAAGAAAATGTTAAATTCTTAGAAGTTATAGTTTTTAGCTCAATTAGTTACAGTAAATTATGGTAAATACTCTGGACTGTATATCATACAGCTCACGGAAGCTATTAACGGACAGCACAGCGCATCAAAGGAAGACTTCAGTACTTCAGCTGCAGACACTATTTAAAAAAACATGCTGAAGACACAAGGACTACTTAGCTATTCAGCATAGGATATGTATAGATGCTGTGCATGCCTGTCTGATCCAAAACTCATTGTGAACACCCAATGCAACTTAAATGCAATAAACTGCCATGCTGACTCTGTTTCTGAAATCCTTGGCATATGCTTTATGGGCCTCAGGGAACAAAAACTACTACTATGGATTCTACTGAATTCCATAACAATACCAAAAAAATAACATAAAAATGCAGCCTGCAGTTAATAAACTGTAACAGGCTGCAGTGATACAGGCCATAAATGAGACTCTGGCTGGGCAACCAAGATGGCAGCCAGCTAGAGTCAGAGCAAGGCTGCAACTAAACCAGCTGTCAGAGCAGCAAGCATACCAGCTAGAGTCAGAGCGAGGCTGCAACTAAAGCAGCTGTCAGAACAGCAAGTATACCAGCTAGAGTCAGAGCGAGGCTGCAACTAAACCAGATGTCAGAGCAACAAGTATACCAGCTAGAGTCAGAGCGAGGCTGCAACTAAACCAGCTGTCAGAGCAGCAAGTATATCAGCTAGAGTCAGAGCGAGGCTGCAACTAAATCAGCTGTCAGAGCAGCAAGTATACCAGCTAGAGTCAGAGCGAGGCTGCAACTAAACCAGCTGTCAGAGCAGCAAGTATACCAGCTAGAGTCAGAGCGAGGCTGCAACTAAACCAGCTGTCAGAGCAGCAAGTATATCAGCTAGAGTCAGAGCGAGGCTGCAACTAAACAAGCTGTCAGAGCAGCAAGTATACCAGCTAGTCAGAGCGAAGCTGCAACTAAACCAGCTGTCAGAGCAGCAAGTATACCAGCTAGAGTCAGAGCGAGGCTGCAACTAAACCAGCTGTCAGAGCAGCAAGTATACCAGCTAGAGTCAGAGAGAGGCTGCAACTAAACCAGCTGTCAGAGCAGCAAGTATACCAGCTAGAGTCAGAGCAAGGCTGCAACTAAACCAGCTGTCAGAGCAGCAAGTATACCAGCTAGAGTCAGAGCGAGGCTGCAACTAAACCAGCTGTCAGAGCAGCAAGTATACCAGCTAGAGTCAGAGCGAGGCTGCAACTATACCAGCTGCCACAGCAGCAAGTATACCAACTAGAGTCAGAGCGATGCTGCAACTAAACCAGCTGTCAGAGCAGCAAGTATACAAGCTAGAGTCAGAGCAAGGCTGCAACTAAACCAGCTGTCAGAGCAGCAAGTATACCATCTAGATTCAGAGCAAGGCTGCAACTAAACCAGCTGTCAGAGCAGCAAGTATACCAGCTAAAGTCAGAGCAAGGCTGCAACTAAACCAGCTGTCAGAGCAGCAAGTATACCAGCTAGAGTCAGAGCAAGGCTGCAACTAAACCAGCTGTCTGAGCAGCAAGTATACCAGCTAGAGTCAGAGTGAGGCTGCAACAAAACCAGCTGTCAGAGCAGCAAATATACCAGCTAGAGTCAGGCGAGGCTGCAACTAAACCAGCTGTCAGAGCAGCAAGTATACCAGCTAGAGTCAGAGGGAGGCTGCAACTAAACCAGCTGACAGAGCAGCAAGTATACCAGCTAGAGTCAGAGCGAGGCTGCAACTAAATCAGCTGCCACAGCAGCAAGTATACCAACTAGAGTCAGGCGATGCTGCAACTAAACCAGCTGTCAGAGCAGCAAGTATACCAGCTATAGTCAGAGCAAGGCTGCAACTAAACCAGCTGTCAGAGAGCAAGGCTGCAACTAAACCAGCTATCAGAGCAGCAAGTATACCAGCTAAAGTCAGAGCAAGGCTGCAACTAAACCAGCTGTCAGAGCAGCAAGTATACCAGCTAGACTCAGAGCGAGGCTGCAACTAAACCAGCTGTCAAAGCAGCAAGTATACCAGCTAGAGTCAGGCGAGGCTGCAACTAAACAAGCTGTAAGAGCAGCAAGTATATCAGCTAGAGTCAGAGCGAGGCTACAACTAAACCAGCTGTCAGAGCAGCAAGTATATCAGCTAGAGTCAGAGCGAGGCTACAACTAAACCAGCTGTCAGAGCAGCAAGTATACCAGCTAGAGTCAGAGCAAGGCTGCAACTAAACCAGCTGTCAGAGCAGCAAGTATACCAGCTAGAGTCAGAGCGAGGCTGCCAGCTGTCAGAGCAGCAAGTATACCAGCTAGAGTCAGAGCGAGGCTGCAACTAAACCAGCTGTCAGAGCAGTAAGTATACCAGCTAGAGACAGAGCAAGGCTGCAACTAAACCAGCTGTCAGAGCAGCAAGTATACCAGCTAGAGTCAGAGCGAGGCTGCAACTAAACCAGCTGTCAGAGCAGCAAGTATACCAGCTAGAGTCAGAGGGAGGCTGCAACTAAACCAGCTGCCAGAGCAGCAAGTATACCAGCTAGAGTCAGAGTGAGGCTGCAACTAAACCAGCTGCCACAGCAGCAAGTATACCAACTAGAGTCAGAACGATGCTGCAGCTAAACCAGCTGTCAGAGCAGCAAGTATACCAGCTAGAGTCAGAGCAAGGCTGCAACTAAACCAGCTGTCAGAGCAGCAAGTATACCAGCTAAAGTCAGAGCAAGGCTGCAACTAAACCAGCTGTCAGAGCAGCAAGTATACCAGCTAGAGTCAGAGCAAGGCTGCAATTAAACCAGCTGTCTGAGCAGCAAGTATACCAGCTAGAGTCAGAGCGAGGCTGCAACAAAACCAGCTGTCAGAGCAGCAAGTATACCAGCTAGAGTCAGGCGAGGCTGCAACTAAACCAGCTGTCAGAGCAGCAAGTATACCAGCTAGAGTCAGAGCGAGGCTGCAACTAAACCAGCTGTCAGAGCAGCAAGTATACCAGCTAGAGTCAGAGGGAGGCTGCAACTAAACCAGCTGCCAGAGCAGCAAGTATACCAGCTAGAGTCAGAGCGAGGCTGCACTAAACCAGCTGCCACAGCAGCAAGTATACCAACTAGAGTCAGAGCGATGCTGCTAAACCAGCTGTCAGAGCAGCAAGTATACCAGCTAGAATCAGAGCAAAGCTGCAACTAAACCAGCAGTCAGAGCAGCAAGTTTACCATCTAGAGTCAGAGCAAGGCTGCAACTAAACCAGCTGTCAGAGCAGCAAGTATACCAGATAAAGTCAGAGCAAGGCTGCAACTAAACCAGCTGTCAGAGCAGCAAGTATACCAGCTAGAGTCAGAGCAAGGCTGCAACTAAACCGCTCTCTGAGCAGCAAGTATACCAGCTAGAGTCAGAGCGAGGCTGCAACAAAACCAGCTGTCAGAGCAGCAAGTATACCAGCTAGAGTCAGAGTGAGGCTGCAACTAAACCAGCTGTCAAAGCAGCAAGTATACCAGCTAGAGTCACAGCGAGGCTGCAACTAAACCAGCTGTCCGAGCAGCAAGTATACCACCTAGAGTCAGAGCAAGGCTGCAACTAAACCAGCTGTCAGAGCAGCAAGTATACCACCTAGAGTCAGAGCAAGGCTGCAACTAAACCAGCTGTCAGAGCAGCAAGTATGCCAGCTAGAGTCAGAGCGAGGCTGCAATTAAACCAGCTGTCAGAGCAGCAAGTATACCAGCTAGAGTCAGAGCGAGGCTGCAACTAAACAAGCTGTCAGAGCAGCAAGTATACCAGCTAGTCAGGCTGCAACTAAACCAGCTGTCAGAGCAGCAAGTATACCAGCTAGAGTCAGAGCGAGGCTGCAACTAAACCAGCTGTCAGAGCAGCAAGTATACCAGCTAGAGTCAGAGAGAGGCTGCAACTAAACCAGCTGTCAGAGCAGCAAGTATACCAGCTAGAGTCAGAGCAAGGCTGCAACTAAACCAGCTGTCAGAGCAGCAAGTATACCAGCTAGAGTCAGAGCGAGGCTGCAACTAAACCAGCTGTCAGAGCAGCAAGTATACCAGCTAGAGTCAGAGCGAGGCTGCAACTATACCAGCTGCCACAGCAGCAAGTATACCAACTAGAGTCAGAGCGATGCTGCAACTAAACCAGCTGTCAGAGCAGCAAGTATACAAGCTAGAGTCAGAGCAAGGCTGCAACTAAACCAGCTGTCAGAGCAGCAAGTATACCATCTAGATTCAGAGCAAGGCTGCAACTAAACCAGCTGTCAGAGCAGCAAGTATACCAGCTAAAGTCAGAGCAAGGCTGCAACTAAACCAGCTGTCAGAGCAGCAAGTATACCAGCTAGAGTCAGAGCAAGGCTGCAACTAAACCAGCTGTCTGAGCAGCAAGTATACCAGCTAGAGTCAGAGTGAGGCTGCAACAAAACCAGCTGTCAGAGCAGCAAATATACCAGCTAGAGTCAGAGCGAGGCTGCAACTAAACCAGCTGTCAGAGCAGCAAGTATACCAGCTAGAGTCAGAGGGAGGCTGCAACTAAACCAGCTGACAGAGCAGCAAGTATACCAGCTAGAGTCAGAGCGAGGCTGCAACTAAATCAGCTGCCACAGCAGCAAGTATACCAACTAGAGTCAGAGCGATGCTGCAACTAAACCAGCTGTCAGAGCAGCAAGTATACCAGCTATAGTCAGAGCAAGGCTGCAACTAAACCAGCTGTCAGAGAGCAAGGCTGCAACTAAACCAGCTATCAGAGCAGCAAGTATACCAGCTAAAGTCAGAGCAAGGCTGCAACTAAACCAGCTGTCAGAGCAGCAAGTATACCAGCTAGACTCAGAGCGAGGCTGCAACTAAACCAGCTGTCAAAGCAGCAAGTATACCAGCTAGAGTCAGAGCGAGGCTGCAACTAAACAAGCTGTAAGAGCAGCAAGTATATCAGCTAGAGTCAGAGCGAGGCTACAACTAAACCAGCTGTCAGAGCAGCAAGTATATCAGCTAGAGTCAGAGCGAGGCTACAACTAAACCAGCTGTCAGAGCAGCAAGTATACCAGCTAGAGTCAGAGCAAGGCTGCAACTAAACCAGCTGTCAGAGCAGCAAGTATACCAGCTAGAGTCAAACCAGCTGTCAGAGCAAGCAGCAAGTATACCAGCTAGAGTCCTAAACCAGCTGTCAGAGCAGTAAGTATACCAGCTAGAGACAGAGCAAGGCTGCAACTAAACCAGCTGTCAGAGCAGCAAGTATACCAGCTAGAGTCAGAGCGAGGCTGCAACTAAACCAGCTGTCAGAGCAGCAAGTATACCAGCTAGAGTCAGAGGGAGGCTGCAACTAAACCAGCTGCCAGAGCAGCAAGTATACCAGCTAGAGTCAGAGTGAGGCTGCAACTAAACCAGCTGCCACAGCAGCAAGTATACCAACTAGAGTCAGAGCGATGCTGCAACTAAACCAGCTGTCAGAGCAGCAAGTATACCAGCTAGAGTCAGAGCAAGGCTGCAACTAAACCAGCTGTCAGAGCAGCAAGTATACCAGCTAAAGTCAGAGCAAGGCTGCAACTAAACCAGCTGTCAGAGCAGCAAGTATACCAGCTAGAGTCAGAGCAAGGCTGCAATTAAACCAGCTGTCTGAGCAGCAAGTATACCAGCTAGAGTCAGAGCGAGGCTGCAACAAAACCAGCTGTCAGAGCAGCAAGTATACCAGCTAGAGTCAGAGCGAGGCTGCAACTAAACCAGCTGTCAGAGCAGCAAGTATACCAGCTAGAGTCAGAGCGAGGCTGCAACTAAACCAGCTGTCAGAGCAGCAAGTATACCAGCTAGAGTCAGAGGGAGGCTGCAACTAAACCAGCTGCCAGAGCAGCAAGTATACCAGCTAGAGTCAGAGCGAGGCTGCAACTAAACCAGCTGCCACAGCAGCAAGTATACCAACTAGAGTCAGAGCGATGCTGCAACTAAACCAGCTGTCAGAGCAGCAAGTATACCAGCTAGAATCAGAGCAAAGCTGCAACTAAACCAGCAGTCAGAGCAGCAAGTTTACCATCTAGAGTCAGAGCAAGGCTGCAACTAAACCAGCTGTCAGAGCAGCAAGTATACCAGATAAAGTCAGAGCAAGGCTGCAACTAAACCAGCTGTCAGAGCAGCAAGTATACCAGCTAGAGTCAGAGCAAGGCTGCAACTAAACCGGCTCTCTGAGCAGCAAGTATACCAGCTAGAGTCAGAGCGAGGCTGCAACAAAACCAGCTGTCAGAGCAGCAAGTATACCAGCTAGAGTCAGAGTGAGGCTGCAACTAAACCAGCTGTCAAAGCAGCAAGTATACCAGCTAGAGTCACAGCGAGGCTGCAACTAAACCAGCTGTCCGAGCAGCAAGTATACCACCTAGAGTCAGAGCAAGGCTGCAACTAAACCAGCTGTCAGAGCAGCAAGTATACCACCTAGAGTCAGAGCAAGGCTGCAACTAAACCAGCTGTCAGAGCAGCAAGTATGCCAGCTAGAGTCAGAGCGAGGCTGCAATTAAACCAGCTGTCAAAGCAGCAAGTATACCAGCTAGAGTCAGAGCGAGGCTGCAACTAAACCAGCTGTAAGAGCAGCAAGTATATCAGCTAGAGTCAGAGCGAGGCTGCAACTAAACCAGCTGTCAGTGCAGCAAGTATACCAGCTAGAGTCAGAGCGAGGCTGCAACTAAACCAGCTGTCAGAGCAGCAAGTATACCAGCTAGAGTCAGAGCAAGGCTGCAACTAAACCAGCTGTCAGAGCAGCAAGTATACCATCTAGAGTCAGAGCGAGGCTGCAACTAAACCAGCTGTCAGAGCAGCAAGTATACCAGCTAGAGTCAGAGGGAGGCTGCAACTAAACCAGCTGCCAGATCAGCAAGTATACCAGCTAGAGTCAGAGCGAGGCTGCAACTAAACCAGCTGCCACAGCAGCAGGTATACCAACTAGAGTCAGAGCGATGCTGCAACTAAACCAGCTGTCAGAGCAGCAAGTATACCAGCTAGAGTCAGAGCAAGGCTGCAACTAAACCAGCTGTCAGAGCAGCAAGTATATCAGCTAGAGTCAGAGCGAGGCTGCAACTAAACCAGCTGTCAGAGCAGCAAGTATACCAGCTAGATTCAGAGCAAGGCTGCAACTAAACCAGCTGTCAGAGCAGCAAGTATACCAGCTAGAGTCAGAGCAAGGCTGCAACTCAACCAGCTGTTAGAGCAGCAAGTATACCAGCTAGAGTCAGAGCGAGGCTGCAACTAAACCAGCTGTCAGAGCAGCAAGTATACCAGCTAGAGTCAGAGCAAGGCTGCAACTAAACCAGCTGTCAGAGCAGTAAGTATACCAGCTAGAGTCAAAACCAGCTATCAGAGCAGCAAGTATACCAGCTAGAGTCAGAGCAAGGCTGCAACTAAACCAGCTGTCAGAGCAGTAAGTATACCAGCTAGAGTCAAAACCAGCTATCAGAGCAGCAAGTATACCAGCTAGAGTCAGAGCAAGGCTGCAACTAAACCAGCTGTCAGAGCAGCAATTATACCAGCTAGAGTCAGAGCGAGGCTCCAACTAAACCAGCTGTCAGAGCAGCAAGTATACCAGCTAGAGTCAGAGCAAGGCTGCAACTAAACCAGCTGTCAGAGCAGGAAATAATCAATAGAAAACTGGTGAGGGCTGTCTGCAACATGTATGCCCTGCGTACCCTGCAAGGAAACCTCAGTTCCCTTGAAACTAAAGTGTGCCTCAGACTGGGTGTGTTTGCATCTGGGACATTCCAGAGAGATGTTGGGGATGTTGTGGGTGTGTCACAGACAGTTGACAGCTGTATCTTGGTGAAATTCATGGAAGCAATGTGGATGACTGCATACAATTTTCATCTATCTTCATGGAGTGAAGAACTGTAATGCACAAGTTTTGCAGCACTGCAGATTTCTCCCATGTACTCAGTGCAGTAGATTGCACACACATACCCATCAAGACATCAGTACATCCTAAAGCAGACTGATACATAAACAGAAAGGGATGGCCGTCCATGAGCTGCCAGGTTGTCTGTGCAGCAGATGGCAGCATAACAAACATCATGGCAACACACCCTAGAAGTTTCCATGATGCTGTAATTTTGAGGGAAAGTGAACCGAGGGCTGCATTCCAGTAAGGTGAAATACCTGAGGGACTGCTACTGGGTAAATACAAGAACACAGCTAGGATGCAAGTTAAGAATACCCCTCCCAACAATATCCATTATGAACAAACTGTTTGTATTCCCCACAGTATGTGACTATGGTTAGCCACTTGAGCCATGGTTATTGATACCATGCCATGCGTGAGCCATCCAACCCTGCTCAGGAAGGCTACAATAGAGCACACACAACATCCAGAAACACCATGGATCATGTGTTCAATGTACTGAAAGTTAGGTTCAGATGTCTAGACATATCTGGTGCAATACACACACCTGAGAAGGCAGCACAGGTGATAACAGCGTGCACCATAGTGTACAACTTGCTAACTAGAGGACATGGTGGTCTTCCAGCTGCTGATGTGGATAAACTACTGCAAGGACCCCAGATATCTTTAGATGGCATCCCACAGGTATGAGAGGAGGAGGAGCAAGATGACATAGGGGGCAGAAGACACAGGCATGGTTAATGGAGGGTATGACCATAAGAGCAGGCCCAGGTAAAATGGCAGCATTTGACCCACAGCTTTGAGTCATGACAAGTCACACTTACACAGATTATTTTTTGTTTGACATGTTTAGTCAATGTGATATTTCACAACAGGAGTTTGATTATTTATTGGTTGAGGAGTTTAATTATTTATTGTTTGATAAATCGTGTTTATTCTATTTTTAGGCAAACCTGAAATCCATAAGGATCTTTATAACCCACCTTTAAGGTTAATTGTAGCAGCACATGGACTGAAGACAGTACCTCTTATGTCTTGCAACTTATATAGAATTTCAGAGTAAACCAAAACAATAACACCAAACCAACCAGAGTTACCTTTGCTAAAAGATATAAGTCAAAATATGCAAAAAAACAGCAAAGGTATGGCTCCAGGTCCAAAAGTAGCAGGAATTATGGTAATCCAAAACAGCAGCAAAAATGTAAAAATCCAGGTACGAAGGCATAGAGTCAATCCAGTAGATATATAGAATTTTATTGCAAACATGTTTAGTGGTTCATATTTTACATGATTCATGGCATTTGGTACAGTTTTTAAAAAGTAATCAATTCCATGACGATACTGGTTTTGTTACCATTGATGTTGTCACTTCTTTGTTTTATTATTCCTTGTGAAATAGGGTTTAGGTTCATTTTCTTCCATGTTTTCCTTCCATTTTAACTGAAGACCCCACTTTAAACAATGTAGAAGTTAAGACATTGATGGACTTTATGGAAATAGTGTTGTACAATAATTTTTTGTTTTTTGCAGGGGAATATTTTCTCCAGGTTTCTGAAGTTGCTATGGGTCAAAATGTGCACCATACATGCTAATTTAGTAATGACTGAATGGGAAAAGAAATATGTGTTTGCATAACTATTTTTTGAGAAGATCATTTCTTATTTTAGGTTTTTAGATGACATATTAAATTTATAAAAAGGCAGCCTAAAAATCTTGCTAGAATTCATTGTATATTTGGGGTAAAACCACCTCTTTTTTTTAAATTTACCCACAGATGGGATGTAGAAAGGATAGATTATTTGGACATTCTGCTACCTAAAATAATGAAAGTATGAAATTTGTATCATCAGTTCATCACGAGAACACTTATTCTAACTCTTTTTTGCATTTGTTGTTATCCCTTTTTTCAAAAAAAGGAGAATTGTTAAATGACAAATAGTTCAACTGTCGATGTTGATTAGTGAGCAACAGTTGTTAATGGAAGAACCGGAAAAATTTATAGATATGGCGAGGGAAAGAGGGTACCCTTCTAGGATCTTGAGTGAAATAAAGGATGAAATTTTGATGGGAAGCCATACTAGATATGCTCCCATTTTACAGGTGGAACAGGCTGACCAAATGGAGAAAGATGAGCAATTAAATGTGCACAGTAGGAGTGAAATGACAAAGAGCGCTATGGCTATTCCTTATAACGGCAATCCTCCGCAGTTTGTGAGTGGCTTGAAAGAGGCTTGGGAATTGCTTTTACCATAGAAATGAAGGTTAGATTAGATAATATCACACAAATAACCTATAGCAGGGGTAAGAATATAAAAGGTTGGTTAGAAAGTGTAATTACTCCTAAATGTAGAGGATTTAAATCTGTGATGCAGAAACATGGCATATGCAAATACTATAAATAAATTAATTAGTGATGGACCATGTGCTTCTGTAACGGGGAAAAATAGGATGATGACTCGCCCAAACTGATGTAATTCTAATATTGTTTTTGTTGTATATTTATTCTACATACATCTCTTGTCTGGCATTTTACGTGGGGAACATCACTAGAAAGTTGAAGGATCGGATTTTCAAGCATTTATATGATGTGCAAACATTCAGTCTACTGTAAAAACCATAGAAAGTTTTTGTTTTTTTATTATTGATAAGGTGGTAAAAGATGAAAAGGGGGATGACTGTGAAAGTTTGTTGGAATATAAAGAAATGATTTGGGAGCTGAGACTGAATGCTATTGAGAAACCTGGCATTAATGATTCCCTTTCTGTTTTGAGTGTTTTAAAGCTTAGGGCAATGAAAATTTGATTTATAAGAAGTTTCTTGAAAAATGAGCTATATTAATATAATTGGATATGATACATATTTAAATATTTTTTATATTACCTCTATATTTTTATACACAAATATATTTTTGTTTACTTTTGTGTATTTTTTTTGCTTTTAGTAGACAATGTAATTTAATGATAAGGGTTTAAAATGATAAGTGGCTATCAATGAGTCTTGAAATTGATCGGTTGCTGTTTTTATATAAGTTTTCATTGAATAATAAATTTAACTGACTCTGATAAGTCCTATTGATTTTTTCAAGAGGGCAAAATCATTAAGTTGGTACGTTAAAGTTAAACGTTGCTTTATTCCTCAGTGTATGCCATTTTGTTGTTTTGATTAAGAATGTTACATGTTTTCGCATGTTTTCATATTGAACATCAACAGAATGGTTTTGAGGTATAGGTGTATCTCGCAGAAGATACCACTCCTTATCCACATAAATCAAAGTTCATCCCTGTTCATATGAAGTGTAACTTAGCTCTATGGATGGGAAACCCCCTGCACTACTAACGGACAGAGGTAGCTCCTAAATGCTTTATCCTGTGCATGGATCCCCTCAAATTATCTATGGTATGATCCCAGTTACTTTACTGCGGTGGTGGTGCTGCGGTAGCGTTGTCGCCTCACAGTAAGATGTTGTCCTGTTCGATTCTCAGCTAGACCGTCTTCTGTGTGGAGACATGCATGAATAGGCGTACCGTTGTGGAAGGTTGTGTGTCAGGGCTGGCAACTCAGCACGTAAAAATCTACTGCCAATCATTAGCGGACCGGAGTTCCACTGTGGCGACCCCTAACCGGGAAAAGCCGAAAGACACAACAACAACATGATCCCAGTTATTCTCATTAGGAATAATATATAATTATTGACCATGGGATGGGTAAGGTCAGTCTGTTACCACATGGATTAGGTTAATTCCAGCAGAAAAGGGGAAATCAGCTGAGCTTAAAATGGCCTGCAAGGATAGTAATCCTAGTACTTATGTGTTAAACTATGAGTGAAACTGATAGAAATATAAGACACTACCAAGGCCTTTTCCTTGTTCCACAAAAATAACTGCAATAACACATGACATATACCTGCCCTGGGATGGGAGATGGCAACTGAGAGGATGCTGCCCTTCTTTTGGCAGATCTCACATAAAGAAAAGC
Organism: Protopterus annectens; assembly: GCF_019279795.1. NCBI lineage: Eukaryota > Metazoa > Chordata > Ceratodontiformes > Protopteridae > Protopterus > Protopterus annectens. The sequence goes on from NC_056748.1 coordinate 87,543,232, forward strand.
TCCTCTCAAACTACATTGGTTTCTTAAGCATTTAATGAAGTGAAAAGTATTCTGTTCCCTGCTAGTGTTAGTCATGCCTGACTTTACCAAGAAATTTACCCTGTGAAACGATGCTTCATACCTAGTTTGAGAACATTGCTGTCCCAAGATATTCAGAAATGAGGAACACTGTAAGCTTTAGCAGTTGAAAATTAAGCAATTGTGAAAAAAAAATATTCAATTATAGAAATAGGGAGAGGGAAGGAGAGAGAGAGAGAGAGAAGGAGAGAGAGACAGTGTGTTTAGTTATGAAGTAGGCCTTCTGTTCCTTAAAATGCAATGTATTAACTCAACATCTCAGTCTGGTAACTAATCATGCCCCATTGTGATGACTAAACAAGCAAGAAGATTGCAACACAAAGCTGTGCTACAAGGCACTGTCCTTCTAACCGTTTTATTATCCAGTATAACATGAGCATGGTATTGCCTAAAAGAAATACAAGCTGATGAGTTATCAAGATTCAACATCCGATCATTGCAAGTCCAAAGCTAACGGTTTTGTGATAGAAGGGAGTAGTTGTCTGTTTTGAGTGGGTAGTATGTCTGTAAACGTTTTGTAAGGTATCTCCAATTTCTCAGGGCTCCTCAGTCAAGCAAACATTTGTATTAGCTAGCTAATTTCTAGCCAGTACTCATATAAAAGGCTGTTCTCTGCAAGAGGTGAACAAGGAAATAGGTTCCACAGTTAGATATTGAGGATGGATAAGGCATGGGAAAAGTTCAACATTCATAGAATTTGAGACCCCGTTCAGTTTGGATGTGGCCTAAAATCAAATCTCAGATGAAGATTGTTTGTTTGTTGAAGCTGAAGAAAAGGCCTGCCAGGGCCTCCAGCTGTGATTACAACACGAACTGCCTGTACGTGGCTAGCAGTTAGCGTAGAGGCCTCCAGCTGTGATTACAACACAAACTGCCTGTACGTGGCTAGCAGTTAGCGTAGAGGCCTACAGCTGTGATTACAACATGAACTGCCTGCATGTGGCTAGCAGTTAGCGTAGAGGCCTACAGCTGTAATTACAACATGAACTGCCTGTACATGGCTAGCAGTTAGCGTAGAGGCCTCCAGCTGTGATTACAACATGAACTGCCTGTACGTGGCTAGCAGTTAGCGTAGAGGCCTACAGCTGTGATTACAATATGAACTGCCTGTACGTGGCTAGCAGTTAGTGTAGAGGCCTACAGCTGTGATTACAATATGAACTGCCTGTACGTGGCTAGCAGTTAGTCTAGAGGCCTACAGCTGCGATTACAATATGAACTGCCTGTACGTGGCTAGCAGTTAAAGCTAAAGCTGTTAATAAGTGGCTTCCTGCCCCAGAGTACCAGGTTTGATTCTTCTCACCTTTATTTGCTGACTTTGTAACTTGGAGCAACTTATTTACCCAGACAGAGCTTCTGTACTGCCCTTGTAAATAAACAAATAGAAAAAATACGAGCCTATTTTTCTGGACTGCTAGCATGTATGGTAAAGTTTTATAAAAAGGTAATATTCACAATCTCTGAATATATAAAGAACTGAGTGGGTTTATATATATATATATATATATATATATATATATATATATATATATATATATATATATATATATATATATATATATATATATATATATATATATATATATATATATATATATTATATATATATTTATATATATATAAAGAAGAAAACATATATATATATATATATATAGATATATATAGGCTTGCAATCACTTACGCAAATTGTAGAAAGTCAAACGATTGATGTGTGAACACACGATTGTCAAGGGGCAGGAAATCAAACTGAAAGAGGTTGAATGAGGTTAGTCGAGACTATGGAGGGAGGTCGCGCTTCAGTGAGGAACAGGAAAGTAGCCCATTTCCTCACTGTAGTGCGATCTTGGAGTTGGTATATTTAAGTAGGGGGGGTGTGGGGGCAAAGCCCCTACATGGGTGGTGCATGGGGGGCAAAGCCCCTACATGGGTGGTGCATGGGGGGGCAAAGCCCCCCCCCCCCGCTTAGTAGAGGTTAGCAGAGCCTGTCGGGTAGAAGACTTTAATGTTGAAAATGTGGAATAGACATTCCTATTTTCAACATTCTGGTCTTACGCTGTTGTAGGATTTCAATGTTAGTTTTTGGTGTTGTCATTGTTCGACTGGATCAGTTTCGAACATACCATGGTAAACTATAGATATATATATATATATATATATATATATATATATATATATATATATATATATATATAAAATTTAGTTTTTTCAGGTTTTGTTTTGACTGTATAAATCTGTGTTTTAATGAATTTGTATGTTTGTGTGTGTGTGTTTTTGTGTGTGTACGTGTGTGTGTGTGTGTGTGTGTGTGTGTGTGTGTGTGTGTGTGTGTGTGTGTGTGTGCGTGCGTGTGTGAGTGTGTGCGTGTGTGTGTGTGTGCACGTGTGAGTGTGTGTGTGTGCACGTGTGCATGTGTGCATGTGTGCGTGTGCGTGTGTGTGTGTGTGGATATACCTCTGCTACACTACTGATTCAGTTTTATACCAATACTTGATCCCTGTAAATTATACAATTATTGTACTTTATACATTAGTTTTATTTTTTAATACTTTCTTGCCAGTTTGTATGTTGAATCCTATTTTGCACATGGGGTTGGGGTTTCACTTCAGCAGTGGCAATCATCTCGAGCCAAAGTTTACATGGATGGCAAGCCCTGCAGTGGTAGTTTATTCATACCACACACTTTCACTCACTCTCTTACCTATGGCCAATTTAGAGTGTCCAGTCCACCTACTGCATGTGTTTGGAATGTGGAAGGAAACCGAAGCACCCAGAGGAAACCCATGCAGACTATGCCTGAAGGCACCGCAGCTGAGAACTGAACTGGAGAACCTCTTGCTGTGAGGCAACAGCACTAACCGCTGCACCACTGTGGCCTCTCCAGATGCTGAATATCAAGCTTCCATCAACCCCAGAGGTACCATCATCTAGGCTGACAGAGGGGCTGTTTTTGCCCTCATCACCAGCTTCCGTGCAATGAAAGCATTTTTACTTTCAGTTCCTGGCCCCCTCCCATTGGGTGAGGGATGTGTGAGTTGTGTCACTGCTGGGGATCAATGCCCCGCCTGCTGCATGTGCATGCTTTCATGCACCTTCTGAGAAAGGCTGCTAAATTCCTGTTTTGATAAACTGAATGCCTATCCTAAAACTGCTCTCAAAGGATGGTAGAATAGATCACCCCTATTCCTCCCCAAGCTCCGGCAAACACCTGGATCACTAACTTAACATGGATCACCTGAGGTGTAGTCAGGGTTGCATCTGTCTATGCCAATGGAAATGGCTTTTGTGCATTAGTTTCTTCCCATTTGGATTACCACAATGCTCTGTACATCAGTCTTCCAGATTATGACCTCATCCTCCTGCAATGGACATAAAATTCTGCCAACAGAGTATTTAGTGGGTTCCCTTGCTTTGTCACACTACCTGAAATTATATGATTTACACTGGCTGCTTGTAACAGTGAGGTCAGTTTTTATGATTCTGACTTTTTCCTCTTAAGCTCTACATATTCTGGGTCCTCTCTATCTAAAAGAGGTATTTGTTCCTTCATACTTTGCCTCCCCTGCTGTCTTCTGCAGGTGAAGGACTTGCAGCTTATTCCCAGAATATGCCTTGATGTATTTCCCAAGCAGTCCATTGACTGCCTTGCTTACATCCTATGGAGCTCCCTATCTTCCAGGCTTCAGATGAGGGCTTTGGAGACAATTTTCAGGAGATCTCTAAAGTACTACCTGTGTAGGACAGTTTATTTAAACCCAATTTGTAATGTCTACTTTCATATTTATCATTATTTTATATCCACATTTTGTTTTTATTGCACTTATTAGTTTTTGCTGATATTTTCTAACTGAACTGTTTATACATCGCAGACTTAGGGGTCTACGGCTGATGATGGACATCAGAGACATAGGGGCCTACAGCTGATGACAGACATTACAGACTTAGGGTTCTACAGCTAATGACGGACATCAGAGCACACACAAGCTTACCAAGTACTGCTTGATCTCTGTAGTATGATTCTGGGACATGCATAGATATGAGCAAGTACTGTGAGCCATGCCATGCTGGTGCACATACAGGGGGGCAGGCAGCTAGGAATACCTGAAACAGCCAGTGGTTGTATGGATAACATTTTTCAGCAATTGCGTCTTCCTTTCAAAATGCAGACGTCAATACAACAGAAGGCTCATATAGACAGAAGACTGGAAAAAGGAAAAGCTGATGGCAGGCAACCATGGGGGAAAAGATACAGAGAAAAAATATAGGTATGATATATTTTTGTGTATACATTTTGTGTGGTTTATTACCAACCCTTGTCACTCTGTTAACAAGCTTCATTAAGTATTTAATTAATGCTACTGCTCTTCTGAGTGTTTTACTTCTTTTTCTTTCAGCTCCCACCTGTCTTTTTCTTGTTTTAACTCATTTTTTCAAACTTGAATCAATTTATTATCCAAAAGGAACCAAAATTGAGCAGTATTAATGCATTGTGCCAAAATGAACACCAAAATGCAGAAACCTAACAGGTAAAAAAGAAACATGATAGAACATTCACAGCAAATAAAAATAAACTCATGCATTAATAAAACAACACAATCAATTTCTATTTTCAAATGTATAAAACTTAACAAGGATACTAAGAACCTCTGTGCACTTTTGTTTAAATGTAGCTTCTCACTGATTACAGACAAAATTATCAAAATTCTTGCCAAAGTTTCATGTCAAGTTATACATTACACAAGGTCCTTAATCTATAACAATAATTGTGAAAACTTTTTAATGACGTTAAATCCTCTTTAAGTCAAATTATTTATTTGACCGTTATTGATTTTGGGTCCACTTTATGCGCTTGAAACACGAAAAACACGAATCCAAAAAGCGCGACAAGTAAAGAGTGTACTGCGAATACATCGAACGTACTAAAGCGTGAAATTTAAAACCTTGAACCATCATAGTTGGCCAACCCACCACCCGCAACATACTACCTACCCAAACACAATAAAAAAACACATACATACACTGACCAAAACCCTACTTCTAACCCTAAACTAAAGCACCAAAACCCTACTGCTAACCCTACACTAAACCTCACATACACAACTATCTATGCACTCTCCTTAACCCCTCCCTAACCCTAAGGTCTGTAATTACTGCACACTTCCCCTATGGAGCTATACCCAAACAAACTAACTAGTCCACAGACATACACTTAACAAAACCCTACACTAAAGCTTACATACATTACCTACACAAAACCTTACATACACTACCCACCTATGCACTTACCTTAACCCCTCCCTAACCCTAAGGTACATAACTATCGCACACTTACCTTACAGAGCTATACCGCAGATGGGGCCAACTATGTGAATTCGATATTTCCACTTTAGCGGTTTCGTTTGTTCGACATATTCACGGTTCGCTCTTTACGTGTCATGCTATTCGGATTCAGGTTTTTCAGCTTTCGAGCGCGTAAAGTAGACCCATTGATTTTGATATCTGTATGATTTAATATTTTGTCTGGCATCAGAACAAATCACTTTTTGGCTGTTTTAAACAAAAGTCTCTCTGAATTACTAGAAGCAGACTGGATGAAGTTATGTACAGAATCGTATGAGTTAATCTACAACACTGACACATGAGTATTTAAGATTGCATTTGTGGAGCTTCTAAAACCCATGACAAGTAGCACTATAATATCTATATTGAACACAATTTGCTCAACATTTTTTACATCAGCTATTATCAAATTTATGAATGATCCTCCATTTAAAAGCTTTCAGTTTAAACAAGTATGTAGCACTCAGCGGATGGCTCAAAGGAAGGTGAATTTGTTATGAATACAGGAGAATGACATAGTGGAAAGATTCATGGCTAATATAGGGGAAAAAATATAGAAATGCTGTGGCCGCTCACTCAGAAAACATAAACAGACAGAAACACAAACGAGATGTAATACCTTTTATCAGACCAACACAGGTTTTGTAATTATTCAAGCTTTTCATCTGGCATGAGCCCTTCGTCAGGTGTTATAAGTTACTGATGTTAAATACAGTGCTTAAATATCCACTTGTGCATAGAAAGGGATGGACATTATTTTTAATTGGCTACAAAAAGAAATACTGAAAAAGCCTACTGTAGGAAAACATTCAGCTCAGACAACAACTCAGTATGCATATGACAGAGGAACAAACTGAGAGGATCATGTCGTACTATAAAAATAAAAGTTTGGCAGGTTGCATCATTGTTCGTGTCCATTTGGCAGAGAAGCTAGCACTCAGACAGACTACTCTGATATTTAACCAGACAATAAATCTAAAAACAAGAGATGTGTAGGGAAATTAGTTAAATCCAGAGAACAAAACAAGAAGTTATAATTTGTAAATTGCTAATCTGTCTAAACAAGCAATCTTTATGAGACAGATGTTTTAGCCAACAGAAAATATGAGTTGGCAATAATGCCACAAAAGAAAATGGTGTTCGTACATCAGTCTAAGGTTATGAAGAACAGCAGAACCAGATAACGTTTTGTCATGCTGTTAAAACATTCTGAGCATTATTCCTACATCAGTCTAAGGTTCTGAAGAACAGCAGAACCAGATAACGTTTTGTCATGCTGTTAAAACATTCCGAGCATTATTCCTACATCAGTCTAAGGTTCTGAAGAACAGCAGAACCAGATAACGTTTTGTCATGCTGTTAAAACATTCTGAGCATTATTCCTACATCAGTCTAAGGTTATGAAGAACAGCAGAACCAGATAACGTTTTGTCATGCTGTTAAAACATTCTGAGCATTATTCCTACATCAGTCTAAGGTTCTGAAGAACAGCAGAACCAGATAACGTTTTGTCATGCTGTTAAAACATTCTGAGCATTATTCCTACATCAGTCTAAGGTTCTGAAGAACAGCAGAAGCAGATAAAGTTTTGTCATGCTGTTAAAACATTCTGAGCATTATTCCTACATCAGTCTAAGGTTCTGAAGAACAGCAGAACCAGATAACGTTTTGTCATGCTGTTAAAACATTCTGAGCATTATTCCTACATCAGTCTAAGGTTCTGAAGAACAGCAGAACCAGATAACGTTTTGTCATGCTGTTAAAACATTCTGAGCATTATTCCTACATCAGTCTAAGGTTCTTAAGAACAGCAGAACCAGATAACGTTTTGTCATGCTGTTAAAACATTCTGAGCATTATTCCTACATCAGTCTAAGGTTCTGAAGAACAGCAGAAGCAGATAAAGTTTTGTCATGCTGTTAAAACATTCCGAGCATTATTCCTACATCAGTCTAAGGTTCTGAAGAACAGCAGAACCAGATAACGTTTTGTCATGCTGTTAAAACATTCCAAGCATTATTCCTACATCAGTCTAAGGTTCTGAAGAACAGCAGAACCAGATAACGTTTTGTCATGCTGTTAAAACATTCTGAGCATTATTCCTACATCAGTCTAAGGTTCTGAAGAACAGCAGAACCAGATAACGTTTTGTCATGCTGTTAAAACATTCTGAGCATTATTCCTACATCAGTCTAAGGTTCTGAAGAACAGCAGAACCAGATAACGCTTTTGTCATGCTGTTAAAACATTCTGAGCATTATTCCTACATCAGTCTAAGGTTCTGAAGAACAGCAGAACCAGATAACGTTTTGTCATGCTGTTAAAACATTCTGAGCATTATTCCTACATCAGTCTAAGGTTCTGAAGAACAGCAGAACCAGATAACGCTTTGTCATGCTGTTAAAACATTCCGAGCATTATTCCTACATCAGTCTAAGGTTCTGAAGAACAGCAGAACCAGATAACGCTTTTGTCATGCTGTTAAAACATTCTGAGCATTATTCCTACATCAGTCTAAGGTTCTGAAGAACAGCAGAACCAGATAACGTTTTGTCATGCTGTTAAAACATTCTGAGCATTATTCCTACATCAGTCTAAGGTTCTGAAGAACAGCAGAACCAGATAACGTTTTGTCATGCTGTTAAAACATTCTGAGCATTATTCCTACATCAGTCTAAGGTTCTGAAGAACAGCAGAACCAGATAACGTTTTGTCATGCTGTTAAAACATTCTGAGCATTATTCCTACATCAGTCTAAGGTTCTGAAGAACAGCAGAACCAGATAACGTTTTGTCATGCTGTTAAAACATTCTGAGCATTATTCCTACATCAGTCTAAGGTTCTGAAGAACAGCAGAACCAGATAACGTTTTGTCATGCTGTTAAAACATTCCGAGCATTATTCCTACATCAGTCTAAGGTTCTGAAGAACAGCAGAACCAGATAACGTTTTGTCATGCTGTTAAAACATTCTGAGTATTAAGGCCTTAGTGACCATTACTTTAATGGTCAGTACTATCCTGACTAGAATGCTATTTTATGTGAAAGTAAGTATTGTCTAGTCATGAATAAAATGCAGGTGCTAAAACATAGACCCCAGTAATCATAACAGTTACTGGTAATATTCTGAAATAAACAGCAGTTAATTCAGAGAAAATTTATCATAAATCATGCATTACAAAAAAAATATATATTTTCTAAAGTATAACTCATTTCTGCCCACTGTTAGTTGCTTAAAAGGAAAAGTTAGGTATTGTAGTGTTTCATAAAACTGGTATCCAAGTTCATACCAGTGACTGTCAGACTGAACACTTGAATTAACTTAATCTCCATTGTTTTCTTTACCAAACGTGTACAGAAATGTTCCTTAAAAACCATAACTGTCATATCTGATACAGAATGATCAGACTGGGAACAGTGTGCTGATACTGGCTTGTCAGTCATTTTATTTTTAACTGCGTTCATGGGCATTCATCCTAGTTCTGAGTAACTGGACTGTCTCCCCTATTTAACCTGTCTCTGGGCATTTCCTGTATTTGAAAAGATAAACCACATTTTTGGAAGTGCAGATAAATGAACCCTTTTACTGTGAAACCTCTGTTTTGTGAAATTGTTATATTGGAAGCTGCACAAATCACGTGACATGTTTTGCATCTTGGATGGTTGCAGGCTTTTGAGTCATTCTGGACTATGTTTTTCCTTGGTTTAAGTGTGTGTTTGACAAAAAGATTCTGTAGATTTAGTGGGAAAGCATGAAACCTGTTTCTCAACTTATCTTCACTGAACATTGGATGGAAGTCTCTTATGATTTTTTACAGTTTTTTTAAGTTCTGAATGATATGTTGTCATTAGTAGAACTGTGTCCCAATTGCTCATTTCTTTATACTGAAGCTTCTGTTCTTGTGGTAGCTGTATTGCTCTGTTAAACTCCCTGACAGAATCACCTTGAACAAGCATGGCATCTTTCAGCTGTGCCATCTGTGCACCTCTTTCTGCCTCCCTAGAGTAAATGCATTAATATTGAAGTGCTTGACTGTAAATAACTGAATTTTTTGTGTGACTGGGATGGTTACTGTATATACATCTATCTCTCAGTCTGTTTCCTCTAGACACATATCTGTAGTGTCCCATTTTATATACTAAGGTTAGTATCAAGGAAGATTACACTTGTAGTCGAGTACTCCAAAAAGAGTTTAATAGATGGGTGGATTCTGTTGAGTCCTTGGTGGAATTCATTGAGGGAGTTGATGCTATGCATCCAGATTGTAAATAAGTCATCAATAAAATGGAAATATGTGTTTGGCCCATGTGTGCAGTGTTGTAGAAATTCCTCTTCTAGTAAGTCATCAATAAAATGGCAGTAAGTGTTTGGCGCATGTGTGCAGGTTGTAGAAATTCCTCTTCTAGGTGTGCCATGAAGAGGTTTGCATATTGTAGTGTCCATTCCATTGCTCATAGTCTGAACATGATGTTTCCCATTATAGGTTACATCATTTTGTGTTAATATAAATTCTAGAAGTTTCCCACTATATCTGTGGTAATGTTGTGATGACCTGTCTTTTCTTGCAAGAGATGGATAGCAATTCCACCTTCACGTGAGATTTTTGTGTAGGGTGATTTAACATCCATTGTAGTTAAAGCGGTGTAAGGTGGTGGGTCACAATAACATGACACAATGCAAAGAAAATGAGTGGTGCCTTGACTATAGCTATCCCTCTCACTGACTGGTGGTTTCAGAATCTTCTCCACAAAGTCAGTAATCTCTTCTGTCAGGGTTCCTTGGCCTGATATTATGATCTTCCTGGATTTCAGGCATATGGATTTTTGGTAGCATGTAGAAAACTCCTGGCCAACGCTGATTTGGAATGAAGTCAGTTAGTTTGCCCTGGATAGAATCTGGAAAGGATTTAATAATATTCTTTAGTTCTTTGTGTTTTGTTGTGTTGGATCCTCAGTCAGCTGTCTGTAGTAACTTTGAACAGAAAGCTAGTGAACGTGGAAGATTTTTTGTATAGGTTTCTGGACTCACATTATGTGTTCTCCTGTATTTCATATCATAAAAGGATTCCATAAGTCTCAATCTGCAAAAATATTCCTCAAGTTCTCCCAAAACTCTACTTTGTCAACTGATTTAGTGCGGCAAACTGTAAGACTTATGGAAAGTACTAATAGTTCATTGGGAAGTCATTATACGCTTGGAAACATTAGCAAGAGACAGATGACCAGGTGTTAAGGGTTCTTATCCTGTAGTACTGTCAGTCATCTCCTGATTGTTTAATAAAATGGCATGATGAATGTTGTGCATTTTCTTCTTCTTTTTGGACAGAGCAATTCATAATAGTTAGTTACAATTCATGTTTATTTCTTGCAGAAAGACACGAAATGCCTCGGCAGGCATCCTTTCAAGTGAGGAAAGAGTGTTACTGTATTATCTCTGTAAGATAGTCTTCTTTGCATAAATTCCATGAATAATTTATCAGTTTCTCAGAGGTCCTTCTGGTGACCTATTTGACATTCAAAGAGTTGTAGGTATTCCTCAAGGGATTCTTTATAAATAAGCCTTTGGGAATAATATTTGTTTTCTTGAATAAGTCACTATCAGACCTTGATGTTATGTAACTGCCAAACCATATTGCAAATGACAACATCAGACAGAATGTAAGAAACAGACTTAAAGAGATGCTGTGTTCATCCACTAACAGAAAACACAAAGACACTAGAACACAGACATGCTGTAAGACATTTTACTGGACCAACATAAGTTTTGCAATTACTCAAGCTTCTGAGCTGGCATGAGCCCTTCATCAGGAGTTATTAAGTTACTGATGACTACAGTGATTAGATCTCCTGTTAAGGCTAGAAAGAGAAGTACATCATTTATTTCCAATTGGCTAAAAATGAAAATCTTGAAAAATGTTATTTTAGAAAAAATGCATCTACAATTATACTTCAGTGTGTGTGTGTGAGAGAGAGAGAGAGAGAGAGAAACTGAAACTGTAGAACAGGGTCATATCCTACAAAAATCAAAGTTGACAATTCACTACACTGTAATCAGTTTTTGTCTACCAATAGAATTTACTCACAGATTACTAGATGCAGCTTAGAAAATTGTAATTGGCTTGATATTCAAACGTAAAGAATTCATCCAAAACAAAATTATTTTAACAATAGAAACACATAATAAAAATACACCCACAATCTTAGATTTCATCTCTATCATTAATAATAATGGATCCTTTAAGAACACCTAATTCATATGCAAACTTTATGAAATGATTAGAAGTGATTTAGCTCTACACATATATCTTTTTGGAATTATTGCACAAGAATAAATAAAGGAAAAATTTAATATAAATAATGAAAAAAACTTTGAATTCAGCAAGAAGGTCCACATCTTCTTCTTACTGGAGAATACATACATGGAAATTCTTACACAGATGTTTCTTAACACAACATAAAATGGCAATAATGTATAAAAAGATAATATAAAATGTTGGAGATGTGAATCACTTGATAATGATTGGTTTCATATGATAACTGATTATAGAAAAGTATCTTATTATTAGAAAATAAAACACAGGGTTAGACTGTATGCAGTTAATAAACTCACAGCCTGAGGTTTAACTGACTGAGAGAAAGAAGGAGAGAGAGAGAGAGAGAGAGAGAGAGAGACAGGACAGAGAGAGGGAGAGAGAGAGGGAGAGACAGGACAGAGAGAGGGAGAGAGAGAGGGAGGGAGAGAGAGAGAGAGAGAGAGGGAGAGATAGAGAGAGACAGGACAGAGAGAGAGAGAGCGAGAGACAGGACAGAGAGAGAGAGACAGGACAGAGAGAGAGAGAGAGACAGGACAGAGTGAGAGAGAGACAGGACAGACAGAGGGAGAGAGAGAGAGACAGGACAGAGAGAGAGAGAGAGAGAGACAGGACAGAGAGAGACAGAGAGAGAGAGAGAGAGAGAGAGCGAGACAGGACAGAGAGAGAGAGAGCGAGACAGGACAGAGAGAGAGAGAGAGCGAGACAGGACAGAGAGAGAGAGAGAGACAGGACAGAGAGAGAGAGAGAGAGAGAGAGAGAGACAGAGAGAGAGAGAGACAGAGAGAGGGAGAGAGAGACAGAGAGAGGGAGAGAGAGACAGAGAGAGGGAGAGAGAGAGAGAGGGAGAGACAGGACAGAGAGAGGGAGAGGGAGAGAGAGAGAGAGACAGGACAGAGAGAGGGGGAGAGACAGAGAGAGAGAGACAGGACAGAGAGAGGGGGAGAGAGGACAGAGAGAGGGAGGGAGAAACAGGAGAGAAGAAAATGGTGGTGTTATGTCAGCCTACGGTTCTGAAGAACAGCAGAATTGGATAAAGTTACTGTTATAGCTGTCTTAACATTAAGGCATTACTGACTGTTAAGTTTATGGTTTCTACTTTTCTGATCAGAATGTTGCCTTATGTGAAAATAACTATTCTCTTATTATGAGTAAAATGCAGGTGCCAAAACAATGACCGCAATAATCTTAACAGATGTTCATAGGTTCATGGAAGGTTACTAGACTAATGACCCTAGAGCCCTTCCAAGCCTAGCCATAATTATCCCGAGTTGCCCCAGTTGTCAATGGTTAGGTGAATGAAGTTTGCGGAGATAAGGGTTTATAGTTCTTCATACTGATCACTGCTGCAGTAGCCTTATCTATACGGGTTATATCCTGCCAGTGATATAACAACTAGCCAGTTTCCAAGGCTTCAGGGCACTTCCATGCAACTAAACTGTCAAGCATCTTGAGATCAGCTGATGAAAAGACAAGTTTTGGCACAAAGCCTTTCAGAGCTTTCCTGACACTGAAGAGTATGTTCCTCTGAGGCTTTCCAGAATCACCGGTGGGGTTGTGCTGTTCAGTTGTAAGACAGATAAACTCCATATGGGGAAAAACTTCTATTTTCTTATATTTACTAATGTTTTATTACTTTACTCTTCAGGAAAGTTATTTTAAAGTTAGGAGTGTTGTTTTTTAATGTACTGTCCCAAGACTGTAATGTACTTTTAAATGGAGCACTTGTTTTTTCTGTCAGTTTAACAGTAATGCAAATTAATTGATAGTATATCAATTGTGTTTATTTTTTTACATTGTGGGGCTGTTATAGTGTTTGAAAGTGTTTTTTACTGTGTTTTTCTGTCAAAAAAATAAGTTTTGTGGACTAGCAGATTTACCAGCATTTGTTGTTTGTCTTCCTCAGGACGGAGGCACTGTTTTCATTTTGACCATTTAAAAGATTGTTGGTCACTTGATCAGTTCTTCTTCCAGCCATGAAAAGAAAAAGTTTAGGCTTTGCCACCACAGCAGGCAAGCAATTTGCATCAGCCGCAGGTGGGTGATTCTGCTGTGGCCATTTGTTGTACCTCAAACCACTCAGCTTTTCCCTGGATCCCTCTAGTATAGTACCTACAGCCAATGGACAGAGGGTAACCACATCCTCTGAAGCTGTTCGAGTCTCCTTAATTGGCAAGGGAGAGCCATTCTTGTTGGTCCTGGGAGAGGGAACAGGGAAGACTGTGTAAGAAAGTTGTGCCTATTTTTTTTTGAAGTTTTTAGCTTCTGGTATTTAAGCCCTGCATATGAGCAGGTTTCTGCTTGTTTGTGTGTTGTGCAGCACAGCACACTGCCTCCAAATTGCGCAGCATAGCTGGACAGATAAATTCATCAAATTTTCCCTTAGATACAGCCCCCCTTTGTGATAACAGTTCTATAGCCTAGCCTTATGGAGAGTTGGACGACCCTTATTTTTTATCCTGCCAGCCTTGTTGACTTGGGTCTCCTAAAGCAATGTAGCAATTGCCTCATGTACACTGACAACCCTCTACTAATAAGCTACTCTAGTACAGAGTGCAAGTGACATTTCTACACCAAAAATCTTGAATCCCTGCTCTTTCTCACTTGAAACAGTAACACTGAAGAGGTTGCCAACTCACCCACCACTACTCATATGGTTAGTACCCATCAAACACAAAGATCAACATACATGGATGTTCTCTCAAAAAACTTACTAAAACACAAAATTGCTACAACTAACACAGTTCCCACAGCACCCATGACAGATAGTAACACCAGTGTCTCACCAAACAAACCCATAAGGCATAACAGTCAAAAAACAAATTTTCTTGTCATTGGAGATACCATAGTGAAATACACAGATGTCCCACTCACCAGGCTGGACAAGGAGAAGGTCATGGCCAGCTGCCTGTCTGGTGCCAGGATTCATCAGATCACACATGCACTCAGGTCTCTCAGTGACAAGCACCATTATGACTCTGTCATAGTTCATGTTGGGGTGAACGACTTGAGCCGTACCTCACTGGACTATATGAAGAGTGACATGATTGAGTGCTCTGAGTATGTGTCCCAGGCAGGTATGTCCCTAGCCTTTAGCAGCATACTACCCTCACCTAGAATAATGTCACAGTATAAATAAAAAAATGATTAATTTCAATAACTGACTTAGTTTTTGGTGTCATTCAAAGGTGATCCAGTTTCTCTCTGCCTAGGAAGTCATAGTTGACAAACCTCGCTACTTTGCCAGAGACGGTTTGCACCAGGCACTACTAGCCTTTCAGATGCTTGCAAGGGGTCATGCCTCCCCCATAGTGCCCTTTTTAGGCATGGTCTTGAAAACAAACTTACTAATGTGAAACTTGCCATGCATAACAAAATAAGGGTTATGCTGCTACTGTAAATGCTAGGAGCTTAAAGCAAAAACTGCACACCCTGGAAGCAGTTTTATCAATGGAAAATGTAGATGTCTGTGCAGTCACAGACACCTGGTTCAAGGCCTCAGAGAGTACCCCAGCCTTGCAAGTCTACAAATTTTTCCACACTTTCAGACCACAAAACAAATGTGAGAACCAAAGGAGACGGTGTTTCTATCTATATTAGAGATAAATTCACCTCCCACCTAGTTAGACTGGACAACTCCATGGAGTTACTCCATGTTCAGGCAACTGTGGGTAAGACCCCCATTCAAGCCATAACCAATTATAGATCTCCCTACATGGGTCATGAGGCATGAAGCCTACTTGACCAGGGAGTCAATCCAAATATTCCCAAACACTCTGGTTATGGAAGATTTCAGTTATCCCACTATCAAATGGGAAACCTACTCTGGCCCTAACTCACTTGTGCAAAAGTTCTCTGACTTTGTTAACTCAAATGCCCGGGAACAAATTGATGCTCCACCAATAAGAGGAACAAACATACTAAATCTGGTTGTCACTAACATGACAAACAGATGCAGTGCCACAACTGTCGGACCCTCATTAGTTAAATCTGACCACGTATCAGTCACCTTAGAGCTGGCGCTAACACCAGAACTCACAAAGGGTGAAGTCAGGCTAAAAAACTTCACCAAGGCAAACTATGACCTCCTAATAGGAAGGTATAAATGCATTCCAATCCCTACACCTAGCTGGAAGTGGTAACTACAACAAAGCTTAAACTAAAGCCTTGTACAATCACTTATGCAAGTGTATATCAAAGTCACAGCCCCAGGTAAAAACAAGCTGCCATGGTGGACATCCAGCATCAACAAACTTTAAAACAAATACAAAAAGTTGCTGCCCAAGCAAACTAAGGTGAGGCCTCAACAACGGAAAAGCACCCTCCTCAGCGTCAACAGGTAAATAAGACAAAATGTCAAATCCTCTAAGGGGATCTTTGAGAAAAAAAAACACTTAGCAAGCACAGTGAAGGATAACCATAAGGCCTTTTACAGCTACATACATAACCTAAAAGGTAGGACCTAAGCATATGCTGAACTTGTGACTATTGTTATCATAATTATTGACCCAGCAGCGATAGCAAACCTGCTAGCAGACAGGTTTGGCAAAAATTTCACTCCCTTATCCCCTCCAAACTTATCACAAACCTTGCCCAAAACTCCCCCCCCCCACCATACATATCTAAAGAGCTGGTCATTAAAGCCTTGCCCAAGGCAAAAAACACAGCCTCTATAAGATCAGATGGCATCCCAGGCTGTCTTCCAAACAGGCTAAAATATGAACTAGCATCACCATTAAGTCCTCTTTTCAATCATAGCCTAATCTCAGGCTTTGTTCCTGCAGAATGGAGAAAAGCAACAGTTATTCCCCTCCACAAAGGTAGCCTAGCAACAGACCCAGGGAATTATAGACCCATAAGTCTGACCAGCCTCATCTTTAAGGCCATGGAATGTATCATTATGGACCTCATAAATAAAGACATAGGCAACCTCCAAACACTGGATCCAGCCCAATTCAGCTTTGTCAAGGCAGATCCTGCTTGTTAAATCTAATGGATTTCTTCAAAAATGTGACAAAGGCCATTGATGAGGGCAAGTCTGTGCACACAGCATACCTAGACTTGGCAAAAGTTTTTGACACAATCCCACACCGAGGCATTACTAATAAACTTAACAAACTGAATATAAACTCCAATGTTGTAAGATGGGTTGCCAACGGGCTGACAAACCAGACACACACTATAAAACTGGGTGACTCCACATCAACCAGCAGGCCTGTCACCAGTGGTGTGCCACAAGAGTCTGTGCTGGGCCCCTTACTGTTTGGTATATACTTCTCAGATGTTCAGGCCAAAACTAAGGGGCTGTGGCTAACCAAGTTTGCAGACAACTGCAAACTAGGTGCAATTACTGAATCTCCAAGTGATGTCAGTATACTTCAGGAGGGTCTTATGCAGACCCCCAAATGATGTCAGTATACTTCAGGAGGGTCTTATGCAGACCCCCAAATGATGTCAGTATACTTCAGGAGGGTCTTATGCAGACCAGCGACTGGTGTCTTCGTCATGGTCTCAAACTGAAGGCAAAGAAATGCATCATCATTCTCTTCAGAAAAAACAATGTCCCTACTCACTATCAAATCAACAACAATATCCTAAATATCAAGAAAGTGGCAAGGGATCTGGGATTACAAGTTGATTGAGACCTTAACTTTGACTACTATGTGTCTACTGTAGTAAGGAAGGCTTTTGACATAGCACACTTGATTAGTAAAGGCATTACCTCTAGAGCAAATGAGATCATAACTCCTCTATACTTGTTGTGACACGTGATGATCCCACCACTGACATTGTAGAGGGATGTACACTTGGAATACAAATGGATACACTCAGTATTTCCAGATGCAGGCCTCTCTGCATCAAGCACAATTTCACTCAAGAGCACTCAGAGGACACTAAGCATGGGGTCTGGGTTTCTCTATATCTGTCTCAATCCAGGTCCCCAGAAAGACTTCCCACTGGTACATCTGTAAAGTTAGGTCTTCAGCCAAATGTTCAAGCCAAGTCCTCCAGCACCCTCTCTGTAAATCCAGTGCTTCGTGTCCCTGCCCCAAGTAGCTGACACCCACACACTGAGAGATTTGATTTTTCACACACACACACACACACACACACACACACACACACACACACACACACATGGGAAAGGCTGGCATAGATTTACCTGTGTTTCCCCTTCTGCCCAGAGTATAAGGTAGTAACCACTGCTACCAGACACTCCACAATCAGCTACTTTAAGGCCCTTAACAAAGGGTGTCCAATTATACTGTGTAATATTAATGCTAATACAAATGGTAATAGTTGACCAAGATGGCTAGGCCTTCTGGAGTGGCCCACACAATGTCAACAAATAAATATAAGCACTCCCAAAAGTTAAATACTTTCACCAAGGACCAGCCACCATAAATGTTTTGAATACATTTAAAAATAAATAATAAAAGAGCATGAAAATACTGAATATATATTCACAGTAAACCACAGAGTTCAGATCATAGGAAATATTGAAAAGAACATTGATGGACAGGCTCATACAAATGAAGAAACACAATCTCTAAACTAAACTTCACTATATTCCAGATTGAAACTAGGAGAATTACTATTCCCTAATAACTTACTTGATAGAGCAAGGCACAATGAAATATGGAAGCAGTCTTTCTAGTCAGGTTCCTCAAAACAGAATACTCTATCCTCAGAAATTACTCCTTGTAAAATATATCCAAGATGGCTTGCAGAATGACTTCATCTGATCACCTGACTTTAGGTTTTCACAGTAACCCCCTTTGAAAATGATACAGGAATTTAGCATATACATATACATCTTAAATATTTACAGTAGTGCCTGGGGCTTCCCATCTTTTTACTGAGCTAATGAGCAAATGCTTCTTCCAGACCCACTGTCTCTGGCCCTATTCAGCACTGCAGGGTACTGTTTTAATGGCTTAACAACTCATTTACATTTCCCTTATTTTTCTTAAAGTAAGCTATCTTGTTAACCTTGGCTGTCCCTGTGTCCTCTGTTAAATCATATACATTTAATTCAGTTACAATAATACATGTACATTTATTTTCATTCAAGCAGGGTGCACTGTTGATACATTTTAACACAAGAAAAGCTCACAGATACATTTTTAGCACAAGCATCTGTACAAATCAGTTTGATATACAAATGACATATAATTATTTACAAAATTCCTGCTAGCTGTGCTGGCACAAGTCATAAATTTACTGCCATATTTCTCTTGGCATGGTTGGCAGTAACTCCTAGTGTCACACTTCTCTCTTCTCTGAAGACTCAAGCTAGTTTTTCAAGTGCCCCTTGAGAAACTTTGCTTGAGTGCAATGAGCCTATCTAGAAATACATTGCCTCATACCCTGTCTTGAGGTCTCATCCCAATTAGCATTCTCTTGGGGATGGCATTTAAACTGAGCTATACAACAGGGTGTCCTTCTCCCTCTGAGGAAACGCCCACCCCATGGTTCAAAGCATCCACTTGTACAATAAATTCTTTGCTGTAATCTGAACTAGCTAACACAGGGGGGTTTCCTAAAGCCCCTTTTTTGGGGATCCTCACAAAGCCCACACAACCTTATCTCCCTCAGACCTCTCCTGCTACCCACTGCAAATGCTGAGCACCAGGGCCTCCCTATCATGTTAAGGTTTCATGGTGTTAACATGGTACAATTTGTGCCCCTGCCTCCTGCCTAGCAGTTCTACCATGTAGTTAACATCACTGAACTTCCTTACCACTTTGAAGACTCCCTCCCAAGCTGCCTGCAACTTATTGTGTCTGACAGGAATGAGAAACATCACCTGCTGCCCCACAGTATAATCTCTGGCTCAAGCATTCCTGTCATACCAGACCTTTTTCTGCTGTTGGACTCCTACAGGTTCTCCTGGGTCAAGCCCTTGCACTCCCTGAGCCTTTTCCTGAGGTTTAGGACATATGCCACAACAGACTCCTTGTGGGATTCACATTCAACCTCTCACTCATCACAAATCAAACCTAGAGGTCCCCCAAACCTATGCCCATACAGCAACTCAGTGGATTAATAACCTCTTGATTCATGGGGTACCTGTCTATAAGCAAACAGATGGGACACATATTTGTCCCACTGTCTGTTAAACTGGTCTGGAAATGCCCACAGCATGATCTTTAGTGTAGAGTTTAACCTCTCCACAAGACTATCAGTGTAGAGATGGTAGGGGGTTGTCTTTAGGGACTTCACCCCTCAACAATCCCACAGACAAGCCAGCAGGTCTGACATAAAATTGAAACCTCTATCAGTCATTATTTCTCTTGGGAAACCTACCCTACTGAAAACCTCTACCACCTTCTCTACCTTAATAGAGGACAGAGCCACTGCTTCAGGGTACCTGGTAGCATAATCGACTACCACTAGAATATGCTTCTTCCCTGTGGAACTTGGAGTAGGCAGAGGCCCCAAATATCCATAACTATCCTCTGCAATAGCTCCTCAATCCCAGGCAAAAGCTAATGAACAAATGATTCTTCCAAACCCAATGTCTCTGGTCCTATTCAGCACTGTGGGGTAATGTTTTAATGGCTTAACAGCTCATTTACATTTCCCTTATTTTTGTTAAAGCATGCTAGCTGGTTAACCCCATGCTGTGCCAGTATCCTCTATTAAAACACATACATTTAATTCAGTTACAGTAATACATGTACATTTCATTACAGCGGGGTGCATTGTTGATACATTTTAGCACAATCAAACCTCACAAATACATTTTCAGTACAAGCATCTGTACAAATTAGTTTGATATACAAATGACATATAATTATTTACAAAATTTCAGCTAGCTGTGCTGGCACAAGTCATACATTTACAGTCTTCTTTTCCTGGCATGGCTGACAGTACCAGCTATCATCACAAATCACTAATCAGGCCCATAATTGAGTATAATGCCCCATTTGGTATGTACCATATAAAGCACCTGCAGCAACTGGAGAAACCTCAGATGTTTCTAATAAAGAATATCAAGGGACTCCAGCATGTGCCTTACACAGACCGACTAAAGTCCCTGTCGCTATACTCTGTATCATATAGACTTCTTAGGGGGGAGACTTATGTCTGGCTTACAGAGCAATCTCAGACCCAAACCTAATGAACTTGCTGCACATTTGTAAATCAAATGGGACTAGAGATACCTATTCCAGGGTCCTAAATATTGCCTACAACTTAAATAGGACATGCTGAAGAAACAGATTTGTCTCCCAGCAACTGCTGCATCTTTGGAATAGGCTACCAATTCATGTGAAACAGAGCACCAATATGACACTGTTCAAAAGGAACCTGGAAGAGTGGATGGAGCACTGTAAATTCTTACCGAGGATAGTGCCCACAACACTCCTGGACATGGGCAGTCATTACTAAATACAATCCTGGGTATTCACTAGTGTATCTATGGTATTACATTGGGATGAAATGGCTAGGCTTAAAATGACCTCTGGGTTGATAGCCTATGATCCCTGTAGAAGCAGCAACTGCTATTAATAACATGATTGGCCCCATGTTTTCTGTCAAAAAGAAACAGAAAGTCAAGCATATATCTACTTCTCCTCAAATTTCTTTGGCTTGGAGTAGTTTACTGAGATTAGCTCAGGGTTTAATTCAGGCAACTGATCCTTCTTGTAGAGTAGTTCCTGGTAGAGAAAGAAGGATATTTCTTTTCCTGAAGAGATTCAAGATTCTGAATCTGAACAGGAAGATGCAGGGACAGATTTAGGGTTTTGTCCTCAGATTTCTGATTCACACTCAGTTTCTGATTCTCCCTGAGGGGGTTTTCCTTATTTGAGTCTGCTTTCAGTGGGAGAACACTAATGTTTCTCAGTCCCTCAGAAAATACTGAGTTGTTACAGAACCTACACTTTAGAGGACGTGTGTCTTACTGCCTGTATTTTCCTGATAGCCAGCTATCCCTAAAAAGGCAGATAGGTTGTATAATTCCCTCAATATTTTAAGGTTTTATGCACTACTCCCAACCCTGGCCCAGCAGCATTAGCTTTAATTGACTCCTCTATTGATAAGCACTTAGTTAATTCCAATTCTACTCTTTCTAATAAGAATGGGAACATGTATTGATAGGTAATATGAAAAAGTGTATACGTCTTGCAACTTTGATTTTCAGAATTTTAAATTGTCACGATCATATCTTAAAGTTTGTTCTGACATATTATGAACGTAAGAGGAATGTTTTATCTAAAGTTTCTTCTTGTGAAGAAAAATCTACTTTAAATAAAATAGTTTATTCTATTGCACAGGTCACTACGCATTGTTTCCAGTGTGTGTGTTTATATGACTCTGTTGCTAATTCTTACAGGGCAATGGCCACTGGAATAGCAATTTAGAACTCATGCCAATAGCCCCACTGGTTTAAATGATATTTTATCTTTATCTTATTTTTTAAAAATGGGGGCACTGTGTAGATGACAACATGAACATTGTAACAAAATAAAAAGGGAAGAATTACCTTTTCAACAAATGGGGTGTTCTACACTGGTTTGTGTTCTGAGATGACTACACTTGATACATTTAGCATTTTAAATGTTACACTTCAGACATGATACGTTATATATAATAATTTTAATATTTTTCACGTATTGGGCTTTGTCTTTGAAATGTTTTCTTAGCACTTTTTCTTATTTTATAATAAAAGATTCTGTGCGTTTAATTTTTGTAATGCTTGGCACCTTTAAGACATTTTTAAGAAATGCAGGAAGTTACTATATTGTTTCTGAGGAAATTCCTGCTTTACTGGAATGAAAGCACTAAAATATTAAACTCTCGGTGTGCTGTGACTTTTCTGGTCAGTGTTTTTTGTTTTATTTAACTTGGTGTTTTTGGTAGCAAATGATTGCTAATAAATTATTAGACTTAGCATTGTACAATAATTTGTATGAACATTTTAAACAAGTCAAGTTATATATTAAAGAAAAATGATGACTAATTGATTCTTAATTAACAGTTTAAGAACACTGGTTAATCCAACAATCAAGTGTGGGTTTTTAATTGTGAGAGGTGTATATAAAGGCAATGTTTTTTAAGGTAAGACACTGATGAAGTCCTGCTGATGAAAAGGGATGAAATTACTTAGTGTGTGGATTTATACTTGAATAAATTATTGATTTTAGTCTTGTACTGGCAACGTGATTTTTTTATGTGAGCCAGTCAATGGAAGGAATCTACAACTTTCAACTTTCTGATTTCTGGAGACCCTGCTATCCTATTTTTCTATGGCCCCTGGTATTTTTTAAGGTGGTTTGTTTGGTTACATTCTCAGAACCTCCCAGATGATGTAAAAAAGAGACGTTTTATTCTCCCTTGGATAGAAATTTAGTGCTTGGCCCCTCTGCTGCAGAGGTGAACAAAGAGTGTGATGAAAAGGGCAAAGTGATCCAAGATTTTTCAGCCCTTTTTTTTCCAAATTGTCCATGAGATTTTCTCAACCAATTTTGTAAAAAAAAAAAAACACAGTAAACAGTCTCAACAGAATTCATGTAATTAGACATTTGAAAAGAAGTTCCAAAAAGAAGTCTCAAACCTCCCAAAACCAAGATCAGTCTAACAAGTCTGTATGACTATTCAAGAGACCTGTGATCCCCTCCCATCTTGGCCCCTTTTCTCTTCCAGAAAGTCTGAATCTCCATTTTACACTCTGACAACTGATTGTTTCAGTCAAATGGGCTCTCAAATCATTCATCAGGGTTACAGATGGCAGTGGGAGGAAAGTCTTCTGTCAAGGTGGTCATTCCACATCCTGCAGATCAGACTCCTTTTTTCCACCTGTTCTTCATAACATGTCCCAAGGAGTGACAGAACCAGTTCTTCCTTCTCAGGTGGTTTACTCAAGTATGTTCCTAATGCCAAAAACTGAAAATGCTTAGAAACCAGTTCTGGATCTTTCTTTCCTAAACCTGTTTGGTATAGTGCCCAAATGCAAAATGATGTCACCTGACAACCTGTTACCTCTTCTTCTTTCAAGTTTGTTAGTAACACTATACTTTAAAGATGCTTATCATCACATCCCCTTTCATCGATACTTCAGGCATTTCTTAAGGTTTTGTGTGTCTGAATCACATTATCAGTTCTCTGCCTTACCCTTTGGACTATCTGCTGCACCAAGAGTGTTCACAAAGTGTCTAGCTTTTCCATATTTAGACAACTTGCTTATCTTTGCAGAGTCTTTTTCAAAATGTCAGGAATCTCTCAGTCTTGGGTGAGAGATCTCTTGCATAAGCCTGGATTCCAAGAGAACATTCAAAAGTCTTTCTTGACTCCCTCACACATGATTGCGTTCCTGGGATGTCAACTAGACTCCTCAGTTCAAAAAACTATTCTTCTACAGGAAAAACATATCTTTATTTAGATCTATTTCAAAGGTTTTCCACTCAGACATGTCACTTTGAGGGAATACCTCATGATTTTAGGTCTCATGGCATCTATGATTCTTATGATACCCCTGGTAAGACTCCACATAGGAAAGATACAGTGGTATTTGAAATCTCTTTGGTCCCAGCATTAACACCTTTATTTTTTCAGATTCCAGTGCTGGGTTTGTCAGTAGAGGATTGTTTTGGTGGAGACAACAGATATCCTTAAATTCAGGTCTCCCAGTCTCTCTCTTTGCTCCAAAATGTCCATAACCAGAGATACTTCAACCTTTGTGTAGGGAACAATTTCAGAAGGGATAAAAGTGTAGGGGATGTAGGGCACCCTTGATAGATGCAGGCACTAAATATCAAGGAGATGCTTGCACTGATCAAGGCACTAAACTCTCTGAACCATCTTTGGCCCCCATGACCTCGTCAAGTGGTTACAGGCAATACTACAGTCGTGTAATACATCAACAAGCAGGAGGAAACCATATCATACACCCCTTGCAGACTAGCCGTTACTTTGGAATATAACTTCACAGTACCATCTCAGTCTATATAGCTTCACAGTACCTCTCAGTCTATATAGCTTCACAGTACCATCTCAGTCTATATAGCTTCACAGTACCATCTCAGTCTATATAGCTTTACAGTACCATCTCAGTCTATATAGCTTCACAGTACCATCTCAGTCTATATAGCTTCAGAGTACCATCTCAGTCTATATAGCTTCACAGTACCATCCCAGTCTATATAGCTTCACAGTACCATCTCAGTCTATATAGCTTCACAGTACCATCTCAGTCTATATAGCTTCACAGTACCATCTCAGTCTATATAGCTTCAGAGTACCATCCCAGTCTATATAGCTTCACAGTACCATCCCAGTCTATATAGCTTCACAGTACCATCCCAGTCTATATAGCTTCACAGTACCATCCCAGTCTATATAGCTTCAGAGTACCATCCCAGTCTATATAGCTTCAGAGTACCATCCCAGTCTATATAGCTTCAGAGTACCATCCCAGTCTATATAGCTTCAGAGTACCATCCCAGTCTATATAGCTTCAGAGTACCATCCCAGTCTATATAGCTTCAGAGTACCATCCCAGTCTATATAGCTTCAGAGTACCATCCCAGTCTATAGGCATCCTACACTCGGTAAGAACATAACTGTACAGCGAACAAGCTGAGAGGCACCAGGGTAAATACTCACAAATGAAAACGAGAATAGGAGGTCTTCCAAGATTTGATACATCTGTGGAAAGTTCTTTAAGTTGATCTTTTTGCCTCCTCTCTGAACAATCAACTGGCAAAATTGTGTTCCAAGGCTCCATGCAGGAAGGACTGGAAGACAGATACCATTTCTTTTTTGCTGGACAGGAATGTTCCTGTATGCCTTTCTACCCTTTCCACTAATATCCAAGGTCTTCTAAAGATTCTGAAGGAAACCCCAAGGACTTCTTTCTGGCCAGGACAACTGTGGTTCTCCCTTCTTTTGGCAATAACCAGGGGCAATTACCACAAAATGGATCTATTCACAAAACAAGAGGGGTGTTTGATACACCCTGACATCATTCATTTTCAAATGACTGCTTGGATGATATGGTCTTCATTCCTTTTAGGTACTTGTTTCATGAGGACATGCAGCAGGTGCTATTGGAGGCACGAAAGCCTGCTAGTACAAAATCATAGATTAGCAAATAAAAACATGTTTCTAGTTGTTGCCAACAACATACTCAGCACCGATTCAGGGCTACTTGTTCTCTGGTTTTACAGTATTTCTGTGAGTTACTATCCTATGGCCTTTCTTATGCCTCTATCAGGAATCATTTATCAGCCATTTCAGCATGTCTGCCCATGGATCTCCTCTTTCAAGGCAGTCTCATGTCAAAATGTTCTGGAAAGGGGTTTGGCATAAGATGCTTCCAAGTAAACTGGTGGCTCTGACCTCTGCAAGACGGGTATCTGAGTTACAAGCTGTTATGGTAAGTTAACCCTACCTCAATTTCCATAGGGACAGGGTTTCTTTGAGAACTAATCCTTCTTTATGCCTATGGTGGTATCCAAGTTTACATTAAGCCAAACTATCCAGCTCTCCATTTTATTTCCTGAATCTAAAAATGAATAAATGGTGACCAATACTTGCAGGTGGGTGGGCGGGGGGGTATTTCACTTGGCTGACCCCTGAATAAGTCTGCAGCCTCTCTTTGTTCGATTTCTGTCTAGATGGTTTTCCTAGGCCTAAAGATCTTGATTGAGTAACTCTATGAGTCAAATAGAGTTCTTAATCTTAAAATCAGAAAAGACACACAGTGCTCAGTCATTTTAACATCTTTATTGGTAAATGAGTGCTGCTTAGATGACTGAGCAGAGGTGGGTTACATTCCAGAATTTATTGTCCAAAAAGTGGGTGTGTGCCAGATACAAAACTCTCATTGACTAGAGGGTGTGGATAGGGGGAGGGTTAAATGTTTATTATGGTTGCCTATGATATTATGGGATTGTTATGGTCTGCATGTGGGTGAAAATACAGAGGAGCTTACTTATCAGATCTACATTATCATAGGATATTCCATCCGTGTTAAAATTAAAGTTTAGCACTTTTCCATGTACAAAATGTATCATCTTTCTTCCAAATTATGAGATGTTAAGTCACAAAGGTATTAGAAATGCTTACAAATTATTTCATATTAAGTACTTTATTAAAAATTCCCAAACTGATCCTGCATGCAAGCATATCTAAGTTATGATGTGATTTTGGGTTACCATTGTCAGATTTGCCAAAAATATATCCACAGTGATTAAACAGCATATGTTGTTTTCAAGGCATATAATTGCTACTATATTGTTAGAGAGGTTGAAAATTAGAGAAGAACATGGACTGTAAAGCAATAGTGTGGAAGACTGCACATCTGACATGTGTGGGTGGCCTGATTAAATCATAGTCGGGCTGTTTAAGTAAGTGGTCCTGGGAAGTCAGTCAAGTAGTAAGGGGTTCAAGGGACTGAGTGGCCAAAACTGTCCAGCAACATGGGTCAGTTAATGGATCTGTCTGTCATGGGGGGTGGCCCCAAAAAACTAAAAACCTAACCAAATAACTTCCCCAGTGTGTGTGTGTGTGTGTGTGTGTGTGTGTGTGTGGCCCTTAAGGAAATTCCAGGTCATAAATATATCCTAAGTCCGACTCCAAAACATGCTAACTTTAAAAAACAAATTCAAAAGATAACAAGGGGAAGATGAGAGTGGAAAAGCTTCAATAGTTCTTATTTTTGACTTTACGTCTTACTATTAGAGGAAGATGCAGCCATTGCTGTTATTAAGGAAGTTGAATTCCACCTTATAAAACCTGATTGCATAGTTCAGTGATTAGCAGTCATTCTGGCTTTTGAAATCTGTTACCTATCTGCTGAGATGTCAGCCAAACTACCTTGTGATCAGAAGGAAAGCAAGATGCTTTCCAGAATTTGTGTGGTGAATAAAATAAGATAAAGTAAAAAGGGGACCATGCTAGGGACTCCACACTGTGAATGTCCACAGACAACTCAGGTATTATCATGACAGAACTAAAGCTTTCAAATCTTCGGATCAATTGTTCATGTTTTGTGAAGGGAAGAAGGGACAATGTGTGTCA
Organism: Protopterus annectens; assembly: GCF_019279795.1. Taxonomy (NCBI): domain Eukaryota; kingdom Metazoa; phylum Chordata; order Ceratodontiformes; family Protopteridae; genus Protopterus; species Protopterus annectens. Next base: position 87,570,986 of record NC_056748.1, read on the forward strand.
AAACAGACCATTTCTAAATGGTTAGCTAAGACTATTACATTTTGTTATACTCACCATGACAAATATATCCCAGGCAGAGTCAAGGCCTACTTTACCAGGGGCTTGGCTTCATCTAAGGATTTTTAGAAAGGGTTAGATTCTAGAAGCTGCTACTCGGTCCTCTGTACATACTGTACAAAGCACTGTAAGCTTGAGTCCTTCTCTAGCTTTGCTAGGACATTTCTCAAGGGGTTCCTGGACCCTCCTCCTTCCTCCTCCCAAATATAGTTAGTTACGGTAATCTACCCATATAGGTAAGGTCACTGCAGCAGTGATCAGTATGAGGAACACAGTGCAGCCGTGTTAGCTGAACTTACCGTAACAGTAAACGTTCGAATGATCACTGCTGCTGTCATCACTCCCTCCCCTCATTTCTCTTTTTTCTGGTGATTGTTTACGCCAGGACATGGATATTTTTTTGTTATTTTTAGCCTTGTCCTTTTAGGGCTCAGCCTCTCACTTTCTGCTGGCAGGAAGGCTCTGAAGAGCTTCACATCCAGACTTGTCTTTATTTTTATTATTTATTTTTTATTTATTTGCATTTTTTTACTGGGAGGTCTACTGGGCCAGAGTGAGCCCATTTGTAGTAGAGGCCTGGAGAGAAAAACTCCAAAAAACAAACATGATAAAGCTACAGACTCAAAATACAGAAATCAAGCAGTGATGGTACAGAAACTACATTACAGAATAGGTGATTCAATTAAATAGATAATATTAGTTACACAGATGTTAGATTTTAAGTATGCAAACCAGACAAGATATAACAGCTGACCAGCTTCCAAAGCTTCAGGGCACCTTCTATGCATCCAAGCGTCTACAGTTTTTCAGTCAGCTCAGCTTGAACTGCCTGACAGTTTGGATGCATAGAAGGTGCTCTGAAGCTTTGGAAGCTGACCAGCTGTTATCTTTGGCAAGATATAACCCATATAACAAAGGCTGTTGCAGCAGTGATAATTCAGAAAGCTACTGTTACAGTAAGTTCAACTTACACAACAGTACTGTTAATATTCTGAAATAGTCAGCAGTTGGAATTTAGAGTAAATTCATCAAAATGAATGCATTACCAAAAAGGAAAAAAAAAAAAACATTTGTTGCTCTTCAATATACCTTATTTGCGTCCACTATTAATTGCTCAACTCAACAAACCACAAAAGAACTTAAGAACTTTATTAAATCCTTCCCAGATTCCATCCAGTGCAGACTAACTGACTTCATTCCAAATCAGCCTTGGCCAGGAGTTTTCTACATGCTACCAAAAATCTATGAGCCAGGAAACCTTTAGTATCACACAAAGGAATCTTGATATAAGCAATTTCTGGGTTTGTGGAGAAATTTTTGAAACTACCATCAATGAGAGGGATAGGTATATTCAAGCCATCTCTTATTTTCTTTGCATTCTGTAAGGTTAATGTGATCTACCGCCATTCACTGTTTTAGCCACAATGGACATTATATCAGTCTACTCAGTCATCCCACCAGTAGCATAGCAAGGCTGGGTCAAAGGGGGCATGTGCCCCAGGCACAACCTGTTAGACAACACAATCTGCGTGCCTTTCCTGATACAGAAAGCAGCTTGTTGGGCTGTTCCTAGTAGGAAGGGGGCATGTGATTCAGACTGCTGTGAATACTCTATTGGAACTTTTTTTTTTCTTCCAATGAAGAGCTTCTAGGAAGGGGGCATTCCTGGGAGGGGACATGCTACAGATGACTGTCATGAGCAGTCTATTGTAGCATATTTACATTTTTTGTTTTTACTCCTCACTATGAGCAAGGGGTAGGGCGTACGTTCAGGGACTGGCACAGGGAGCTAGATGAGCCAGCTATGCCCCTGGATCCCACACAAAGATGGAACTGGTGTATGTTTAAAGTACTTATAAGAGAAAAGCGATCATCACATTACTACAGACACAGTGGGGCAACTTATAGAATTTATTCTTTTGTTGTTGTGTCTTTCGGCTTTTCCCGGTTAGGGGTTGCCACAGCGGAACTCCGGTCCGCTAATGACTGATAGTTGATTTTTACGTGCCGAGTTACCAGCCCTGATGCACAACCTTCAACGAAGGTACGCCCATTCATGCATGTCTCCACGCAGAAGACCCTCTAGCTGAGAATCGAACCGGACAGCGTTACTGTGAGGCAACAACGCTATCGCAGCACCACCACCCAACAATTTTACCCATAATGGGAAGCATTATGTTCAGACTGTGGGCACTGCAATGATCACCATAATGTTTCCACAATATTCAAACCTCTTCATGGCAAATCTAGAAGAGGAATTTCTACAATACTGCACACATAGGCCAAACACTTATGTTTACTTTATTGATGACTTATTTAGAATCTGAATGCATAGCATCGACTCCCTCAGGGAATTCCACCAAGAACTCAACATAATCCACCCATCTATTAAACTCTCTTTGGAATACTCGACTGCAAGTGTGACCTTCCTTGATACTAAGGTTACTGTACAGAATGGGACATTACAGATATGTGTGTACAGGAAACAAACTGACAGAGAAATGTATTTCAGTCTAAAGAAAGAACCTATGTGACAGAGTTCCATTAGTGACAACATATCATCCAAAACTTAAAAAAACTGTAAAAATCACAAGGGATCTCCACCCAGTGCTCAGTGAGAATGACAAGCTGAGAGGCATTTTTCAGGACCACCAACTACTGTCATTTAAACAACCACCAAATCTATAGACTCTTCTTGTCAGAAGCCCACTTAGACCAGGAGAGAACAAACACTAATATATGTGAGAGATGCAATTATACAGCCAGACTGGAGGCAAAGCTCTCTCAACCCCAGACTGTGACTGACTGTCAAGAGGAGAAGGGTAATACTTGCAACACACCACCAGTCTCACATAGACCTAACAAACCAACACAGGCAAATAACACACATAAATACACAAAAACATACTCGGGGGCTCTAAATAAAAATCTGAAAAAGCAACAGAGACCTCCAAAGCAGACATCCAAGCAACCTCCACCCCCCAACACAAAAAATGAAACACATACTTCACAAAACCAGTGTGCCACGCAATCACAGCCCTTAAGGCAAAATAACCCAACATACTAGTAATAGGCGACTCTATAGTCAGGCACACTGATGTCCCATTAACTAGGCTGGACAAGGAGAAGGTTACTGTTAGCTGCCTGTCGGGTGCGAGGATCCACCACATAAAACACAAGCACTCAGGTCACTCCAGAACAAGTACAAATATGCCTCTGTTATTGTACATGTTGGTGCGAATGACCTGAGATGAACCTCCCTGGACTACATGAAAAGAGACATGGAAGAGCTCTCTGATCATGTAGCCCAGGCAGGTATGACCCTGACCCTGAGTAGCATCCTACCCTCACCAAGAATGACACCCCAGTATAAAGTAAAAATTATCAACTTCAACAATTGCCTAAGTTTCTGGTGTCATTCAAAGGGGATCCAGTATCTGTCTGCCCGGGATGACATGCTCGACAAACCACGTTGCTTCACAAGAGATGGCTTGCACCTGTCACCCTTAGGCTTTTGAATTCTGGCAAAGGCTCTTGCCGCCCCCCATAATGCCTTTTTTAGGCAAGGCTCAAAAGATAAACCCACCACCGTAAATAGCACAAGTAACCAAAAACTAATGCTACTCAACGCCAGAAGTCTAAACCTCAAAATTCACGCACTCGAGGCGCTTCTCAGTATGGAGAACATTGGTATCTGTGCAGTAACAGAAACCTGGTTTAAGGCTCCAGTCAGCACCCCAGCACTACCAGGCTACAACTCATACCATACCTTTCGGCCACAGAACCCAGACCGAAACACAAAAGGTAGGGGTGTATCCATATTTATCAAGGATACTCACACCTCCACATTAGTGGTGCAACACTATGCATCAGAGATCATCCAAGTGCAACTAACAACAGGCAAAATTGCAATCCAAATTGTAGCTTGCTACAGATCACCCACCATGACCCAGGACCCCCATTTCGCATTTCTGGAGACAATGGGAAATATGAAGGTCCTACCAAAAACCCTAATACTGGGTGATTTCAACTACCCAAACATTAACTGGGAGAACTACTCAAGTACTAACTCCCTTGCCCAATGCTTCCTAGAATTTATAAACTTGAATGCCCTGGATCAACTTGTCAACACCCCCACCACAGGGAACAACATATTGGACCTGGTCATCACCAACATGGGTGACCAGTGTTCCACACCTGATGTCAACCCCTCGCTGGTTAGCTCAGACCATAGACTAATCACTCTGGATATTCACATTCTGCCCCCAACACCAATCAAGGAAACAGTGAAAAACTTTTCAAAAGCAAACTTCACATTGCTTAAGACCGAGGTGGAAAGGTTCACAGCCCCCACACCAATGGACAATGCTGTCCAAGCTGCTGAAACCTATACAAAGGCACTTTATGATCATCTACAGGAATTCATGGATCATGCTATCCCAAGTAAAATCAAGACTCACTTCTCCAAGAAAAGGAAACTAGTCTGGTGGACCCCTGCCATAAACAGGCTCTACAATAGAAGGAGGAAATTAGTACAGATAACAGCAAAATCCCTAGAAGGAAAGACATCCCTGATCAGTATCAGCAAGAAACTACGATTCCCTCATTAAATCATCCAAGGCTAGCTTTGAAAAAAAAATTGCCAAGGACTCCAAAGATAACCACAAAGCATTCTTTAGCTATGTCAAGAACCTAAGTGGAAACTCTCAGATCTGCTCTGAGTTGGTGCAGAATGACACAAAATACATTGAACTAACTGATATTGCCAACATTTTGGCAGACAGGTTCAGTGCAAACGTCACACCACTATCACCCCTTAAAGGGCCCATAACCATACCAGAAGAATGTAAGACCCCAGCAATCACTGACACACATGTTAAAACAGCCCTATCCAAAGCCAAAAACAGCCTCAATGGGGCCGGACGGTGTCCCAGGCTGTGTCTTACAAGAGCTCCAAAATGAACTAACCCCTCACCTAAACACACTGTTCAAACTCAGCCTCTCTACAGACTGCATACCCACAGAGTGGCGCACAGCAACTGTTATCCCACTCCACAAAGGTGGCGCCACAACGGACCCCAGGAACTATCGCCCTATAAGCCTCACTAGCTTGTTCTGCAAGGCTATGGAGTGCATCATCATGGAACTCATTAACAGAGACATTGGGAACCTCCAAACACTGGACCCTACCCAGTTCAGCTTTGTTAAGGGCAGATCATGCCTCCTAAACCTGGTGGACTTCTTTGAGACAGTTACCAAGGCATTAGATGAGGGTAAGGAGGTCCACACAGCCTACCTAGACCTCGCAAAGGCTTTTGACACCATTCCCCATTCTGGCATTATAGACAAACTCACCAACCTGAACATTTACCCCTATGTCACAAGATGGGTTGCAAATTGTCTCACGGACAAACCCACATGGTGAGAGTTCCAGACTCTAGGTCCGACTCTAAACTGGTTACAAGTAGTGTCCCCCAGAGCTCAGTCCTAGGACCCCTCCTGTTTGGTATATACTTCTCAGAGGTACAGGCAAGCACAGGAGGACTTTGGCTGACCAAGTTTGCAGACGACTGCAAATTGGGGGCCACAACTGATTCTCCTCCTGATACAGACACCCTCCAGAAGGGTCTCACTGAGACGGATACCTGGTATCAAAATTATGGCCTCAAGCTGAATGCCAAAAAGTGCATAGTCATCCCCTTTCGAAAAAACACAGTACCTACAAACTACCACATAGGTGGTAGTCCCCTAAATACAGAAAAAGTAATAAGGGATCTGGGGACCCAAGTAGATAGCAATCTCTCCTTTGATAATCACATTGCCAAGGTGGTTAGAAAATCCTTCTATGTGGCCCACCTAATCTCAAAAGGGTTCTCATCCAGAACAAAGGAGGTTATTGTGCCACTCCACTCATCACTTATTAGACCCATTATAGAATACAATGCCCTATTTGGGATGTACCTTACAAGACACCTGCAACAGCTGGAAAGACCACAAAAGTACCTTACCAAGAGGATTACTGGCCTCAAACAGATGACCTATGCAGCCCGACTAAAGAAACTCCAGCTGTACTCAGTTGCATACTGCTTACTCAGAGATGAGCTCTGCTTGACATACAAGGCCATGTCCAACCCAAAACAGATGGATATGCTCCACCTAAAAAAAAAAAAATCCCTGAGAGCCACACGCTCTAGGGATATAAACCTTACCACAATGAAAAATAGGACGTGCTGGAGGGATAGATTCCTGACCCAGAGACTCCCCATGCTTTGGAACAAGATTCCAATATACATCAAGCAGAGCCCCTCACTAGCACTCTTCAAGAAAAACCTTGACGGGTGGATGGGAAACAGAAAATTTACCCCGGGGATCACTGCAGTTGCTCTGCTGGACAGAGGTGCAGGGAACTAATGGCTCTGCTGGTCAGAGGCACAGGGAACTAATCTAAGGGGGTGGCGAAAGCCAACACACTCTGGCTAGGTTTATAAATGCCCTTGGGCAGATAACCTAGTATTTACCTATGAACCTAACATAGTCCAGAATGGCACAAAACACTGCAACCATTCAAGATACAAAACATGTCAGATGATTTGTACAGCTTCCAATATAACAATTTCACAGAACAGAGGTTTTGAAGTACTGGGGTCATTTACAAGCACTTCCAGAAACATGGTTCTCTTTAATAAAATGCTGGAAATATCCAGGGACAGGTTACATAGTAGTGACAAGCCAGTTACTCAGAACTAGGATGAATGCCCATAGACATACAATTACAAATAAAATGACTGGCAGGTCAGTATCAGCACACTGTTCCTGATGATTCTGTATCAGACAGGACAGTTATGGTTCTTAAAGGGCATTCTGCATACCTTTGGTAAACAGAACAATGGAGATTAAGTTCATTCAAGCGTTCAGTCTGACACTCAGCGGTATGAACCTGGATATCAGTTTTTATGAGACACTATAGTAGCTGAAGTTTCCCCTCTGAGCAGCTAACAGTGGACATGTACAAGGCATACTGAAGGGCAACAAATATGGTTTCCCCTCCAGTAATGCATGATTTATGATGAATTTACTCTGAATCGGAACCGCTTATTATTTCAGAATACTAACCTTAACTGTTAAGATTATGGGTCTATTTAACATTATTGGATGATGAAAAGAGCGACCGCTATTTCATCGATCTGATAATGTTGAAAGGAGAAAATAGTGACATCACGGAACACTGATTTGTTTTCCAGGGAAAAAAAATCTGTGCGCCATCTTCAGGACTTTCCCATTTCCTCAACTATGGTGCGATCTTGGAGTTGGTAGATTTAAGAAGGCGGGCTGGGGGTGTGGGGGCCAAAGCCCCCCACTTCATTTTGTGTTTAAACTTTTTTTTTTTTTTTTTGTGGAACAGCAATTTTTTTACCATGGGAAAAAAATTGCTGTTCTGTGTGTTTGCTTTTTTGTTGTTTCGATATTATCAGTTCGATGAAAGAGCGTTCACTCTTTTCATCGTGTGATAATATGATATAGACACAAGATTACTGCGGTCTGTGTTTTAGCACCTGCATTTTATTCATGATAAGAGAAAAGTTATTTTCACATAAGGCAACTCACTGGTCAAGATAGTAGTAACCATAAACTTAACAGTCAGTAAGGCCTTAATGTTCAGACAGTAACTTTGTTGAGTTCTGCTGTTGTTCAGAGCATCTCTTTCTCCTTCTTTTTTACTTTGTCTCAGTTAGTTAAACCACAGGCTGTGTAGTTTATTAACTGCACACAATATCCATACATTCTAACCCTGCATCTTATTCTCTTGGTAGCCCCTGCCTTTTTCATCATCAGAAAATTTCCATTTCTACTAATTCATATTTTCTGTTAAACAAAACTTCTATCTCACCATCATTGCTTGTTTATACAGACTAACAAATTACAAATTATAACTTAATTTTCCTTCTCTGGATTTAACAAATATCCCCTTACATCTCCATTTTTCAGATTTATTGTCTCATTAATTGCCAGAGCAGTCTCTCTAAGTGTTATATTCTCTGCTAAATGAACACTAACTGTAATATAACATTCCAAAATTTAATTTGTATAGCATGTCATGATCCTGTGTTACAGTTTCAGTCTCTCTTTCTCTCTCTCTCTCTCACACAAACACAGTCAGTTGTAGTCCAAGCTGCATTTTTTCTACACTAGCATTTTTCAAGATTTCTTTTTTAGCTAATTAGAAATAAATCATGAACTTCCCTTTCTATGCACGAGTGGATATTTAAGCACTGTATTTGACATCAGTTATCTAGTCGCTGTGGTGCAGCGTTAGCGTTGTCGCCTCACAGCAAGAGGTTCTCCCATTCGATTCTCGGCTGGAGCACCTTCTGTGTGGAGTCTTCATGTCCTCCCCGTGGTCGAGTGGCCTTCGAAGACGTGCGTGAATTGGGCATGCCTTCGTTGAAGGTTGGGTGTTGAGCTGGCACTTCGGCACCATAAAAATCTACTGCCAATCATTAGCAGACTGGAGTTCCACTATGGTGACCCCTAACCAGGAAAAGCCGAAAGAAGAACATTTGACATCAGTAACTTAACTCCTGATAAAGGGTTCATGCCAGCTTGAAGGCTTGAGTAATTGCAAAACCAGCGTTGGTCCAATAAAAGGCATTAGATCACATCTCTGATCCAATGTCTTTGTGTTGGCTAATACAGGAAAGGCCATAATAACTGTTAATGTGAAACAGATATGCCAGAGATCACACTTTTATAACATGTTGGAAGGATACAGGAATTCCAGACATGCAACTATAGGTACAATACCAGTTATGTCCATGTTTAAATACAAATGTAAAATTAATATCCCATTTGTGTTTTAGAAAACCAAAAGATAACACAAATCCCAATGTGAGGAAAAAAGGCTGAGAAAAATGAAAAAAAGTGCATTCAGTGGAACTACTCAGGAAATGTACCTTCCAAAATGAACATGAGGTAAAACATTGATACATATTTTGTGAAAGATATAAAGGGTCTTATGATAGCAGTAATAATTCAAGGCAAGCTTTAGTGAGGCATTGTTCATTTTAAAACTTTATTCTGATGATTGAAAACATTGCTGTTTTACCTAAAAGAATAACAACTATGTCCAGTAATATAGTTGTTCACAAGAAACTAATTCTATCTGTGATAGGCTTTTTGCAAGGAATATCACATCATAAAGATTTGTTAAAAAGCCTGGAGCCTACTACATGTGCTTGAAACACAATTGCTCAAGACACACATCCTTGCTATTAACTCAGTCATTTCGGCAAAAACTTTAACTCCCACTAACCCATCTCCCATAATGTTAACTATCCCTACCAGAGGCCTTTATCCTAACCAAAAAAAAAAATCCCTACCGGAAACTAATCCTATCCTAAAAACTGTCAGCCAGTGCCTAAGCCTAAAGTCCCAATCGCTCCCTAAACCTCAACTCCCCTTCCCCCTCTCATCCATGACCACTCTCTAAACCTAAAAGCTCCATCTCCCTTGCTAACCCTAAAGTCCACGCTGCACTCCCCTTTCCCCTCCCTAACAGCACTGTCCAGCTCCTCTTCACCTTTTATCTGGTGCGCGGCGAGCATTTGCTTGCATCCATGTGCTGGGACATGAGCAGATGGTACAGCAGCCGCTTCGCTAATCTCACACTGAATTCAAGCACAATCAGTCATTTGTGTCCCTGGCTGCGACTTCCAGGAATGTGAGTAGGTGGGGCTCATGTGACTGAAGGGATCCTAAAAGGCTGCCATTAAAAAAAAATAAATTAATTTTCTTTACAGGACACTTACACTGTGAAAAAACAACTCTGTACATAAATAAACTACTGATGGATGTATATATTATTTTAAATTTTCAAATGTGATACTCATTTTGAAAATGTTTAGAAATTCTACTTGCAAAATTACTGTTTTAAAAGTTTTAACTGTACTGTTGTTCTGTGAAGTAGTTTGCAAAAAAAAATTAAAGTGTGCTTGCAAGGGTTCTAATTCAAAGTAATGTGCAGTATTCCCTTTGAAACTATAAAAGGAGGAAGTTTTCCTCATGGTCATGTACCCATGTGGAAACAAAAGGTAAGACTTCTGTGGACTGAGCTTCCTTGTGACTTTAACCCTGATGGTGTAACTGGCTAGGTAAGTTAAGCCGTTAATTGTTCTGGCAAAATCAGATGAAGTAAGTGAATGATAAACAACCCCTTGAATTATGCATTAACCTAACTGATTTACAAATTCTTGTTGATTCTGAGTTCTTAAACTAGAATTTAAAACCCATTTTGAATAGGTACAGTTCTGTTTTTGATTATTTAAATTTTTACATTGTTATGAGCAGTGACACAGGTCTGTGGAGGATTAAAATGAAAAGTACCGTTTACTGCAAACTATCATCTTGTGTGTGCTATTTAGACAACACAAAAAAACCCCAAAAAGAACGTGTGTTAGTGATTCCTTACAGCAACTTCCACTGTGTCTGCTGTTATATGTTGTATACAGCACAAATGGTATATAAAATATGCTGTAGTCAAAACAACACACACACACACACACACACACACACACACACACACACACACACACACACACACACACACACACACACACAGATGGTATCAGTATTTTGGGGGCCTGCAGCAAGTGTCAAGGTGGGGGCCCCACTGGACACGTATTAATTAATTAATTGATTTATTTATTAAGCATGTTTTCAGTGGAGGCCTTGGGAGAAAAGCTCTACATACAGTAATAAAGCTTACAGCAATAATAGTAATTTTATAATACAGTAGTTACTTCATAATATGAACAGTGTAAACATTATACAGAGTCTCTAGTGGAAGGGCAAGTCTTTGTTAAACTTATACAGAAATACAAAGTACAAAGACTAGTGCGAACAATATAAATTCAGAGACAGTATATACGTATATCATCAGTGAAATAATGCCAGGGAGTTAAATACTTTTCCAGATGTGAGTACAGTATGAGTCAGCAGAGATTGCAGATAGATGGAGGGACTGTAGTAGAAGGTTAGAGTAGTTAAGGTAGGAAGAAATTATCCTTGTGAATAGCAGGAACAGATGCAATGTTTGGTTAGGTAGTTCTTTAGGAGTTGTTTTCCAGTCTAAGTATCACCCTGTCACTGTCACCTCTCCTAAGCAACCTCTGAGTTCATGCTACAGAGTTGCAGGAATAGTGCAAACAGATTGAATTGTAGTTACTACAGGCCTATACCCATACTATGCTGACTCATCTCACAGAGAGACATTCACAGTAACTGGTGTTTATTTACAGTGATGTTGCATTACAACAACCCTGTGAATAGGTCCAGTCTTGAGTGAAATGGTGGCCTAGATAAAGGGCTACATGGCACCCCTCTAACTGCCTACTGTTTCACCCCTTGCACACATCCTCCAGTACCCCCCATTTTCCTCCCATCCCAGGCTCCCCACACTATGCAGATTACTTTTTTTATTTCTCACATTTTGACTCACTCTTCAGTTTTTTTTTTGGTTGTCTTTTTTTCCCAGAAGCCACGGCTTTCCTAGATACTCTGTAGTACATTTTAAATGGTTCTTTTTTAAACAGCCTTTTCATCCAATGAAGGCCTGAACAAAAATTATGACTACAGAAAGAAATTCAGAGTTACCATTAAACTTTACTTTTCCTTGCATTCTTTCAACACAGAAAGACAGTACACTAATAACTGTGTAGGAAATACCTAAATTAAGCCATGGATCAGGGGGCTCCCAGACCCCTAGAAGGAAGAGGGATATAGATGCTGTGTGGTGCATTTTATTTTCCCAGTCTTTTGATCCACTGGTGGCATGAACAAAAATCATGACTAAGAATAGACATTCAGCTGTTGCCAAGGCTTCATGTTCAGAACTGACAAAATAATAGTTCACAATAAACTAAGAAGACAAATGTTTGAGAGGATACCTAAATCCTATCTGGGAATACTGCCTACCTACTCACTCCACCCACACACACACAAAAATAAACAGTTACCATCTGTGCATCCCTCTAGTGTTAGATTGGGAAGAAAGCAAAGGCACACATAGCTACAGTTACATATTTCCAGTGACTGTTCTCATGAATATACAAAGCATGCCTCCTCACTCATACCCCTAAAAGGCAATTACCTTTACCTGTATGTATGCCTGATGTGTGATTGTGAGGAAAATAAAAAAAAAATAATGATCACAATAATGTATTCCACCTTGCTGTTCTCTGTCCCTACCTATTTTCTGTAGACATTGATGTCTGTAAGAGATGTAAAAGAAACAATGACCAAAATATCCCCCAGCCCTAACATAAGCTATAATGACCTTCTATGCATACCTCTGAGTTTTGATTGTGAGGAAAATTAAATGTGAAAAAAAAACATACCTCTCAACTGTCCAGATGTTCTCAGAATGTCCAGATTTTTGGCTTATATTTTTGGTCTGTTCCTCATAAAATGTATGGATTTCTCTCAAATTACTGAAGATTGAAGCCTATAAATAATGACATATATTTGAGTTTTAGACTTTATATCCTTCAGAAAATACATGGTAACACAAACCATGCTGTTCTAGCAACTTTTTAAATTCATAATAGCACTATTTAAAATTATCCCTACTTATACCCCCATCACTTTTGACTTTGTCCATATTTCTTGTACTAAGAGGCTGAGAGGCATGAAAACAAACAAGGAGTACAATGTCTCCAGCCTGGCATATGCTGTACTGACCTACTATTCATACAGTACCTCTAGGAAAATTAAATAAATGATGAGCAGATCATGCCCATCTCCCACACAAGCTGCTGCAAACTTCTGTACATAACTCTGAACAGGGCTGGTTTTAGAATGGATGTGGCTGAGGGCAGGGGCCACCACAAAGTTCATGACAAAATCCATTTATAAAGCTTGGGGTGCGGGGATCACCAGACCCTAGAAGCTCTATGGCTCTGAATGTTCTGTGATGTATTTGATGTCATATTTTTGAAAGATAACTTGTGAACTGCACTTTTAATGCTATCCAGAAGAGTTATATACCTGCCTGGCATTATTATGTATGTCCACTAATAAAAATCACTGATATTATTTTAAACACAGACACAGACACAGACACACACACACACACACACACACACGCATCACGCTTCTGCCAAGCAACCAAAGATAGCTACCTGTCATGTGTAAGTGTCTATGGTGTACATTTGTGGTGCTAAGTGAAAGAAATTATGGCTAACTTGTTACTCTACTGCAACTACACCCCCCTGCACACACACACAGAATCAGGATAGCAATGTTGATGATGCTTGCAATTGAAAATGAAAAAAATTACATCTAGCTTGTTACAAGGAAGTCGGCAAACATATGCATGTACACTATAGGATACACTTGCCTAGCCTGGGGAGGGTAGTAAAACCATCAGGAAAAAAAGTCCTTAAAATTCCTCCCCTGTCCCCTCCACACCTGAAAAACTTGCCTCGGCTGACTTGCAAGCATGGGGGTAGGGATGGTGGTGACCTCACAGCTGACCTGACCGGACTTCATTATTATTGTCTGCAGGTGTATTTGGCGGGCTGCTTAATTCCCATTAAATACAGCTGCAGTTAATTGTCTTTCCCTTTTTATACTTACTTTGCTGCTGGCTGCTGCGTACCTGCGTAGGACAGGACAGGTGGTGTTCCCAAATCCCAATCCCAATTCCCGACTAGCAATGGTGCATTTAGATTGTTTGTTGTGGTCCGTTCATTCATAACATGAGGAGTCTAGCCCAGAATATTACTAAGTTTTCCAACAGCATTTTTTCTGTTTGTGCACCCCGTAGAGTAAGTCTGTTCCTGTTTTACAAAATCCCATTGGTGTATTTCTGCCACTACATGTGTTTTTGCATTGTGTTGCCTGGTAACCAGACCCAGTCGGAGTCAGACAAGCTGAGGATGAACAACAGAACAGAGGGAAAGTGAGCCAAGACAGGAGGTTTTTATGAGGCTAGCAACAAGGACTAATCAGTGGGTTCGCATTTCGGAGAGTAGGTAAGTGTGCACATGTGTGTGTGTGTGTGTGTGTGTGTGTGTTTGTGTGTGTGTGTGTGTTTGGGTGTGTGTGTGTGTGAGAGAGAGAGAGAGATGTGATAGGCTAAAAAGTAGGGACATATTTTAAATACTGCTCTTATAAACTTAAAGTTGTTAGAATAACTGGATCTATCTTGGCATGCATTTTGCATGTGATCGTGAGAGATAGAGAGAGATTACAAAGGCCCAAAAGTAAGGACAGATTTTAAATATTGATTGTAAACTTGGACAGTTGCTAGAATACTTGGATTTGTTAACATGCATTTTGTGAAGGATATGAAATCTGGATTCTGGGCCAAGTGAAGCACGATGGTGGGACAAAGGCTGAAAATAAGGACAGATTTTAAATGTTGCTCTTATAAACGTAGAATGATGCTGAAATGACTGTGTCTGTGTTAGTGTGCGTGTGAAGAACAACCCAGTAATATGGGCAAATTTTAAATATTGCTCATAAACTCAGAAAGTTGTTGGAATAACTGGATTTGTGTTATCATGTATTTCCTGCATGGCTGATAGAATAACCAGATCTGTGTTAGCATGCATTTTTGTGTCTCAACAAAGACTCAAAACTATGGGTGGGCTTTAAATACTGCAGTTAAAAAAATGAGAACATTGCTGGGTAACTGGATCTGTGTTAACATGCATTTTCTATGTGTGAGAACAAAGACCCAATAATCCCAGGCTGTGTACTACATGAACTACAAAATGAACTGGCACCTCACCTAAGTGTCATGTTTAATTATAGCCTCACCTCAGGCTTCATGCCCACTGAGTGGCGCACAGCTATAGTTATCCCACTCCACAAGGGGGTATCCACCTTGGATCCCAGGAACTACTGCCCCATCAGTCTGACGAGCCTAATCTGCAAGGCCATGGAACGTATTATTATGGAACATTTAAACAAAGACATTGGCAACCTTCAAACACTGGACCCCACACAGTTTGGGTTCATGAAGGGCTGATCTTGTCTCCTGAACTTGATTGACTTCTTCAAATCAGTCTCCAGAGCCATAGACAAGGGTAAGGTGGTCCACACAGCCTATCTGGACCTCGCCAAGGCCTTCAACATCATCCCCCCACTCTTGAATCATAGATAAACTTACTAAGCTGGGCATTAATCCTTAAGTCACTCGATGGGATGCCAACTGGCTTACTGACAGAACCCACACTGTAAAAGTAGCTGACTCAAAATCCATCTCCAGACAAGTGACAAGTGGAGTACCTCAGTGTACAGTCCCGGGACTGCTCTTTTTTGACATCTACTTCTCTGAAGTATAGGCCAACACTAAGGGACTCTGGCTAACAAAGTTAGCAGATGACTGCAAACTGGGAGCCATTATTGAATCCCCAAATGATGTCGATATTCTACAAAAGGGCTTTACAGAAACATGCTTGGTGCCAGAGCCATGGGCTCAAGCTCAATGCCAAGAAATGTATAGTTATCTCCTATGGGAAAAAACATATACCCGTGAATTACCACATAGGTGGCAGTACACTAAACACCAAAAGTGTGATAAGAGACTTAGGGACACAGGTGGACAGTGGTCTTACCTTCAATAACCACATCGCCACAACAGTCAGGAAATCCTTCTATGTGGCACACCTCATCACTAAGGGCTTTTCATCCAGAAAAAATGAGGTCATTGTCCCACATTACTCATCCCTCATTAGACCAATTATAGAGTACAACACCCCATTTGGGATGTACCTCACAAAACATCTGCAACAGGTGCAAAGGCCAAAGAAATACCTCACTAAAAGAATCACAGGTCTAAAGCAGATGCACTATGCTGGCCGTCTAAAAAAACTCCACCTATACTCTGTCGCATATCGTCTACTCAGAGGTGGTCTCTGCTTAACATACAAGGCCATGTCAAACCCTGAACTGTTGGACATGCTACACTTAAAGAAATCCCAATCCCTTAGAGACACACACTCCAGGGATCTAAACCTTGTCATCACAATGAACAAAACATGCTGGAGGGATAGGTTCCTGACCCAGAGACTCCCCATACTCTGGAATAGACTGCCCATACATGTCAAGCAGAGCGCCTCTTTGGCCCTCTTCAAAAGGAACCTTGATGATTGGATGGGAGATAAGAAATTCACCCCAGAGGTCACGCCAATCACCCTGCTAGATAGGGGTCCAGGAAAGTAAATACTGTGGGAAGAAATAGTCATGGAATTGTTATGGCTAGGCTTGTATAGGCCCTAGGGCCAATAGCCTAGTACCAACCTATGAACCTGTAATAGGGACAGATTTTAAATATTGCTATTATAAGCTTAGAAGGTTGCTGGAATAACTGGATTTGTGTTAACATATATTTGTGTGAGAACAAAGACCCCAAAATAGAGGTTGCTTTTAAATACTGCTGTTATAAACTGAAAAAGTTCTCGGAATAGCTGGATCTGTGTTAACATGCATTTTCTGCATGGTTGGCAGAATAACCAGATCTGTGTTAGCAGACCCAAATATAGGGGCTGATTTTAAATACTGCTGTCATAAACTGGAAACGTTGCTGCAATAACTGGATCTGTGTTAACATGCATTTTGTGTGTGAGAACAAAGATGCAATAATAGAGACCGATTTTAAATTTTACTCATAAACATGGCAGCAGTAGCAGAGTTGGGTGTTATAGGCTTGTCATGGAACCATCAGTGCCTGTGGCAGGAGCAGAGCTGTGTGTTGTAGGCATGTCATGGAACCATCAGTGCCTGTGGCAGCACCAAAGCTAGGTGTTGTAGGCATGTCATGGAGCCATGAGTGCCTGTGGCAACACAGCTGGGTGTTGTAGGCATGTCATGGAATTGTCAGTGCCTGTGGCAGCAGCGGTGCTGGGTGTTGTAGACATGTCATGGAACCAACAGTGCCTGTGACAGCAGTAGAGCTCGGTGCTGTAGGCATGTCATGGGACCATCAGTGCCTGTGGCAGCAGCAAAGCTGGGCATTATAGGCATGTCATGGAGCCATCAGTGCCTGTAACAGCAGTAGAGCTGGGTGCTGTAGGCATGTCATGGAACCGTCAGTGCCTGTGACAGCAGCAGAGCTGGGTGAAGGACAAGTTGCTATAGAGTAAGGCATTCTACAGAGCAGTGTAAATTATGTGTTTGCACACACTGCCTTATTACAAGCTGCTTTGGCAACAGTTCTCTTAATATATTGCAGCAATCATTCTGACTAGCCTCTCCTTTTTTTAATTTTTCCACATCATTTGGGTTTCTAATACAGTGATGGGAATGGACCCCATTTCTAAGTCAAAGTGCAATTAAAGTTCAGGAAATTATTATTGTTTCAATCTTTCATGTCAGTCAGATGTGCTCTTTACAGCACCTGCAATGTGCCCAGTAATGACTCCTTTTGTAATTCGTACAGAGTTACACTTATTGCTAACACATCTAAATATGATTGTAGATTATTTTTTTATAAAACCCATTGCTCATACTACTATTGGAACTATCTGGGTATCCTTCTTCCACATTGCTCTCCTTTCTGCCTGCAAATCCTGATATTTTATAACTTTGTCTCTCTCTGTACGCAACAAACTGTAGTCACTGGGTGTGGTGAATTCAATGATCAATGCTACTTTTGTCTTCTTTTCTTGGACCAATATATCCGGTTTTCTAGCATCTATCTTTTGAACTGTTGGTACTGGATGATCCCATGTGATGTAGACTTCATCATTTTCTATGATGCTTTGTGGCTCATGTTTCCAATGTTTTTCAGGTACTTCAATATGGTAATGTTTGCACCATCACCAGTGCAACAGTCTTGCCACATTATTATGCCTTTCAGTATACAGTCCTTCTACCATCAGTATGTCACAACCAGCAACAAGGTGTGCAACTGCTTCCAATTCTGTTTTACAAAACCTACATTTGTCTGTTTCTCCTACATGTTGAATGGACTTTGTAAACCAGCATGTACATAGCTCACTATCTTGTGCCAACAATATTAATCTTTCATCTCTTGGTTTAAATTCGCCTCTTCTTAACCATTGCTGCATTCGTTCCTGATCAACTTGAGGTTCTTCCAGAAGTTTTCTATATTTCAAACTATATTTATGCATTTTCCACATTTCTTGCGTTCTCCTTATAGTCTTTCTTTTGTTTTTTGGCACATTCAGTTGCTGTCTGATTTTTATCTAACTGTGGTTTGATTTCCATTCCTGCTTGACACTGACATGCTTCACCTACCTTAAGCAGGGAAGTCATCTTAGATTTATTCCCCTCATGTTTCACAACTTTCACTACATTTGGGTCTTGTGAGGTCGGCAGATATGTGCGGAGTCCCATGACTGCAGATCTATACATGCAGTTCATTTCAAGGAGGCCCATCCCTCCTTCAGAATGGGGAAAATATATAATCTTGGTATGCACTGATTTTTATAAATCATTTGGTGAGCATGAAGCATCCTTCTTGTTTTCCTATCTAATCTATCCAACACATTTTGGGGTGAGTCAATCACTCCAAAACTGTAAGTTAGGACAGGGTGAGCAAATTGGTTTATAGCTTGAATTTTGTTGCTAGATGTCAACACTATATTCAGGACTACCCTCCCCTTTTCATTTTAGTCATTGTGATACAGTGAAAGTACCGAAAAGAGGAGGTACACAGCCAGATGTTATGGGAGAATTAGCTGCATGCCCTCAAAAGACCAAACAGCTTTCTTCCAGCTAAGTCTGCGAGTCAAGAATCAGTAGCTGTGACTCCATCTGGAAGTCCTGAATGTGAGGAGGCCTGAGCTACATCTAGTAACACTTATAACAGCATTGACATGATAGAAGCGATCAAGATGGGATTTGATAAAAGGAAGTGTGATATCCTCGCGCAAGGTGATATTCAATCAAGTGCCATGACAGTGGTCTACACAAGTGTGCTGTAGAAGGACATGTGCAACTTTCCAAACATTTCAACACCCACACTGCAGATCATAACAGCATGAATCATGGCATAAAAGATTATGATATTGGTTTGTACAAATGTGATCATCTTACAGGTATCAACAAAAAGACTATCTTGATCACTGGGTGGCTACCGCTGAAGGCTTTGAGTTCCTTAACCATTTCATGGAGTATTCTGGAATCCAGCAAAACAGAAGATTCAGTCCAGAACTTCTGCATGACTTCCAGATTGTATAGTATTCACAGAGTTTGGATGGGGTCTTTTGTGGTCCATGCTTTGTCTTCAACACAGCTAGAGAGTGTGTGTTGGTCTCCATGCCTATGACCGATTGGTCTAATGGAAGGAAGATTCTTGAATGACATAGTAAGTCAAAGGACCATGGAAATTCCCTTGCAAAGTCAGAGGCATTTCTGGAAGTATGCACTGGCTATCTACAAACAACTTATTAGTGCATTGCATGGAAAGAGAAAAAGCATGACTTGAGATGTATTGTGTGGATAATTCTTCTCTGTGGAAAACAGAATTTGCCATTCTGTGGAAAAATGACTTGCACAAGAAAATTTAAAGTATTGCTTGTATGCATGGCCGAAGTGGACTCTGTACTTGTCAAACATTTAAAGGAGGGTCCAGAAAATGCACTGTACACTTTGGCACAAATTCAAAATCAAATTATTAATCTCATTGGGTTACAGATCCAGAGTAAAACATTCCAGTAGAGTTAAAGAGGCAAAGTTCTTCAGTTTAATTGCTGATGGAACAACTGACATATCCCATAACAAGCAAGTGACTCTGACTCTACGTTATATTTATAGAAGTGATAGAAATGTAGAAATCCATGAAGACTTAATTGAATTTGTGGAAGCACATGAGACCACAGGAAAAGCCTTAGCTGACCTTTTTCTACAGAGACTCACAGCATGGGGTGTGGAGGAGTTATTGCAAGGACAAGGCTATGACAGACAAAGCAAACATTTCTGGCCATTCTAATGGTGTGCAGGCAAGAATTTGAGCCCTGTTTCTAGAAGCTGTGTACACTGCCTGTAAAGCGCACAGACTCAACACTGCTATAGTTCATTCATGTGCAATGCATAACATGGCAAACAATCTTGCCACCTGCAGGAAAATAATTGCAATGCTAAATTCATCCACTAAACATCACAATGAGCCCACCTTAAAGAAGTCACACATCTCCTATGTGAGGATAAAGATGAAGACAGAAGTTCCTCACTTCAGACACCTGGAAACATCCAGTGGATAAGTCAGACTGATTGCCTGTAGAGCTTAATATGTCATCCTTGTCGCCACTTTAGAGACTGTTACTGAGTATGACAAAGATGCTGACAGATGTCTGTACTCGATCACAACATTCAACTTCATTGCAGCTCTGGTTACCATGGAGACTTTGGTTGATATGATTCAGCCACTTTGTCTGCACCTGCAGCAGGAACAGATTGACTTGATTCTGGCTTGTGAAGAAGCAAAGATTGTCATAGACACTCTTCAAGCAATGAGATTAAATGTTGACAATTCTTTTTCGGAGTTCTTTGAAGAAGTCAAACAGCTGGTAGCCAGAGTCATGATAGAAAAAAGTGTTCCAAAGATCTGTGGAAGGCAGACTCAAAGGAGCAACAATGGTGCTGCTGACCCAAAGGAGTAATATCGAATGAACATGTCCAGTCCATTCCTGGATCATGTCATAGGTGAAATAAAAGACCAACTTATAGAATGTTACTGTTTCTAATTTCACAGAATGGCCCTGATTTTGTGCCTGTTTTTGCCCCATCCCTTGTAAAGTGTTTGATTTGCTGGTAAATCATTCAGGACCACGGACCGTAGATAATACCAGGCATTACAGTTTCAGACTTCTTATTGTCCAGAAAGTGCATGTTATTCCATTAATGTTTTAAGTGTATTAGATTAAAAACTAGAAAGTGTTACTGATTTTGAGCCTTAATTCTGCCATTATGTTTGGTTTTGCCCATAAATCCTGAGGAAAGAAGTTGAGAGATTAGTATCTGGTATCCCACCACCGTTTATAAAGCTCCCTGAAAGAGAAAACTATCCCTGAAGAACAGGAGCATTTGTTCTTCCTAAAATCCCAGGTAAGTACTGAGATCAGTCACTCTGGGCTGCCAAACTTTAGTACTTACCCTGCTCACATTTATTCACCGACTATTGGCTTTATCCTACTAGGGTCATATCATAACCCGTATTAGGTTAAACTGCATAATCTGAGGATGAATATTTTTCCTCCTCATTTCCCAAGGAGCAGCAGCTTTTGCATGGCCCCCACAGTCAAGGATGATCACAGCCCCCCCCCCCCCCATAGCCATTGGTACTGTGGGAGCCTAACACCAACTATAATGTTAGCTTCTGAGAAAAAATGCCCAACAGCAGGATTTAATTAAGGCACTATGTCAAATGCAACACCATTAATAAAATTATAAAGCCTTCTCCTTGACAAAACACTGCTACTACAACCAGATATATTTGTATTTTAGAGTAGAATAAGTGATACCTGATCCTTAGGGTTCTTCATCCTGTGAGTTATTACTACTCATATGATTTATTACATGCACAGGATTGCTGTACTAGCTTTTTCTGGTTTGAAAAACATAACAAGATATCAAAATAAGATAATTTGCTGTGGTTGGGGGCACCTGGGACCATGGCCACCCCCTGCAACCTTAGCTACACACCCACACACAGACATAGACACACACACTTCCATCTTTTTTAAAAAAAAGCATTTCTATTATGCAGTAAAGACAGATAAAGCAAAAGTTATAGCTGGGCTTAAGTGAACAGGTAGACAGTAAAAATTTTTTTTTTTTAATGTGTCTTTTTTCACTCCATTTTTCAATCCAGTAATGGTTCATCCTGGATTACGCCTTTCTCCTGCTATCACACTGGCCTTATTTATTTATGTACTGAACTATTAAATATATAAAAGTCTGATAACCAGATTGCAACTGAAAAAACACAGTTTCAGACATGATGGAGCCAAAGGTAACAAAGGTGATGCAAAACAATTAATAAAACATTAATCAGCAAACACGTACAAAAGCAGTTGCCTGTGATGAAGCCTTTTTCGGTTCTGTTCATAATCTCAGAAGCACAATGCAGATGTTACCTACATTGATGGGCCCCCCTGTTGTAGAAGGAAGTAGCAGTCCACAAAAACGACAAACTGATTGGTCAAAGAAGAGCCATAAAGACGATAGAGTGGACTATTGAGGATAAGAAAGAAATTATGTATTGTTACTATTATGCAAAAAGCCCAGAATTTTCAGACACAAGATACACAAAACGATTAAGAGAGAAATTGGAGGAAAGAAAAATATTCCCGCAGTAAAAACTGTCAGAAGCTTCAAATAAAAATTTGCGTTCATTAATACAACTGATTTTTGAAAAACAGTATATAGATCAAGAAATTTTGATCTGTTTGGAAAAAGAAGCATCTGAGGAAGTGAGAAAATATAAACAACAAAACCTGGAGAGATTTGAAACATAAAAAAAGAAATATGGACATGGGAAAGAAAGAGATTTGATATGGTGCGATATTTATGCAAAGCAGAAAGCCAAGTTAACTAATATAGAGAAGGCAGTCTCAAAGATATTCAAGTAAATACAGGCAAAGGCATCCAGATGTGGAAAATTTCACAATAAAAAGATTAATAACACAAAGATGTAATATAGAAAAGAGGATTAGTAAAGTAGAAGTTAAAGAAATAGAAGCTGAAGTTATGGAGTGCCTGGGAAGTGAAGGATTTAGTGTAGAAGGTCTAACACAGACTACATCACAGCATGATGAAGTGAGTCCCCAGAATAAGGAAAAGCAAGAAGATCAGGAGATGTGAAGAAGGAATCTGGACATGAGAAAGGAAAAGAGATTTAATATGGTGTAATATTTATACAAAGGAGAAAGCAAAACTAACTAATACAAAAAGAGCAGCACCAAAGATATTTGAAGAAAAATATACGGAAAGGAATCCAGACGTGGAAACCTTTACAATACAAAAAGGAGGAAGATCAAGAGGAAAAGTAGAAGGGCCGATCTTGTCTCCTGAACCTGACTGACTTCTTCAAATCAGTCTCCAGAGCCGTGGACGAGGGTAAGGTGGTCCACACAGCCAATCTGGACCTCGCCAAGGCCTTTGACACCATCCCCCACTCTGGAATCATAGATAAACTTACTAAGCTGGGCATTAATCCCTACATCACTCGATGGGTTGCCAACTGGCTTACTGACAGAACCCACACTGTAAAAGTAGCCGACTCCAAATCCAGCTCCAGGCAAATGACAAGTGGAGTACCTCAGGGTTCAGTCCTGGGACCGCTCTTGTTTGGCATCTACTTCTCTGAAGTACAGGCCAACATTAAGGCACTCTGGCTAACAAAGTTGCTAACAAAGTTTGCAGATGACTGCAAACTGGGAGCCATTATTGAATCCCCAAATGATGTGGATACTCTACAAAACGGCCTTATAGAAACAGATGCTTGGTGCCAGAGCCATGGGCTCAAGCTCAATGCCAAGAAATGTATAGTTATCCCCACTGGGAAAAAACATGTACCCATGAATTACCACATAGGTGGCAGTACACTAAATACCAAAAGTGTGATAAGACACTTAGGGACACAGGTGGACAGTGGTCTCACCTTCGATAATCACATCGCCGCAACAGTCAGGAAATCCTTCTATGTGGCACACCTCATCACGAAGGGCTTTTCATCCAGAAAAAAAGGAGGTCATCGTCCCACTGTACTCATCCCTCATTAGACCAATTATAGAGTACAATGCCCCGTTTGATATGTACCTCACAAGACATCTGCAACAGCTGGAAAGGCTGCAGAAATACCTCACTAAAAGAATCACAGGCCTAAAGCACATGCCCTATGCTGACCACCTTAAAAACCTCCAGCTATACTCTGTCACATATCGTCTACTCAGAGACGATCTCTGCTTAACATACAAGGCCATGTCAAACCCAGAGCTGCTGGACATGCTACACTTAAAGAAATCCCAATCCCTCAGAGCCACATGCTCCAGGGATCTAAACCTTGTCATCACAATAAACAAAACATGCTGGAGGGATATGTTCCTGACCCAGAGACTCCCCAGACTCTGGAATAGACTGCCCATACATGTCAAGCAGAGAGCCTCCTTGGCCCTCTTCAAAAGGAACCTTGATGATTGAATGGGAGAAAGGAAATTCACCCCGGGGATCACGTGAGTCACCCTGCTAGACATGGGTCCAGGGAAATAAATACTGTGGGAAGAAATAGCCAGGGAATTGTTACGGCTAGGCTTGTATAGGCCCTAGGGCCGATAGCCTAGTACCAACCTATGAACCTATAAGAGACTAGTAATGGAGAAGTCAAAGAAAAAGAAATTGAGGTTATGGAACAGCTACAAAGGGAAGGATTCGGTGTAGTAAACTGAATACAGAAAGCACCACAACAGGATAGAGCAATGGATATCAAATTAAGGGGAAACCAGTGGAACAGGAAGCAAGTAGTCAGTGCCATATCAAGATATTTTGGAGCCTTCCACAGGAAACCAGTATAAACGTTCACTTGAAGCTAGACAGCAAGGAAAGGAATAGGAAACTGCGGAATCTGATGCAGCCAATGTTGAGGAGTGATAGGCCAGTGAGTTCCCATATGACAAAGCAACGGATGACACAGGATGAAATAGAAGATAAGGTGCCACAGGAAGATGCTATAGAACTTACTATAGAATGCCCGCAGGAAATGGAAAACAATGGATGTGCCCTCAGTATGGAAGAAAAGGAGTTACTAGAAGAGTTGCTTGATTTAATAGACAAAGACAGATATATCAAAATCAATGAGAGAAATAGACTGCAGAAGGTCAATAAAACCCCTAAAGTCAGATGTTTGATAAAACAAATGAACACAGTAATTAGGACTGTCCATAGAGATCCATGTGATATAACAGAAGTAAATAGGATATGTTACCGTGCAGCTAAATTAATAACTGATAACGTCCTACCACAAGAACACAGAGTAGTGAGGGAAAGGAAGGGGAGAAATCGAATACCATCATGGAAATATCGAATAGAGAAAATGATAAAACAGCTAAGATGAGAAGTGTCATTATTAGAAGATTATAGAAAAGGAAACAGATCAAACAAAAATGCTAAGAAAGACAGACGTGATAAAAGCAATACACACTATTAGAACAGACCAGGATCTATCATGCACTATTGGAGATAAACTAAAACTTTCAAAACAGGTGCAAAGACTTAGAAGATACGAAGATAAATATAAGGGGAAAGCACAAAATAAGCAATTTATTGATGACCCAAAAAAGTTTTATAGAGAATTGGCAAATAAGGTAAAAGGAATTGAAACACGGCCAAAAAAAAGAGGAAGTAGATACATTTTGGAGAAGTATCTATGAAGATCCTGTGGAACATAACAAAGATGCTAAATGGATAGAAGAAGTAAAAGAAAGAATAAGAAGTTTAAAGGTACAGGATATGAAATGGGATGAAATAACAGCCAGAGAGATTGAAATAAAGTTGAGAAAAGCCTCTAACTGGAAAACCACAAGCCCAGATGCAGTACCTAACTTTTGGCTTATAGTATTAACTTCTTTGCATGAACATTTAGCCACGAGAAAGAACTATTTATATGCACACCCCGAACACACACCGCACTGGTTAACAACAGGAAAAACAATGCTCTTACTTAAGAGTGAACCTGCAAGCTACCCTAAAAATTATAAACCAATAACTTGTCTTCCAACGACATATAAACTACACACGGGAATTGATGCCGACAGAGTTTATAGTCATAGTTTATATGGAGGGATAGGTTCCTGATCCAGAGACTCCCCAGACTCTGGAATAGACTGCCCATACATGTCAAGCAGAGTGCCTCCTTGGCCCTCTTCAAAAGGAACCTTGATGATTGGATGGGGAGAAAGGAAATTCACCCCAGGGATCATGTCAGTCACCCTGCTAGACAGGGGTCCAGGGAAGTAAATAGTGTGGGAAGAAATAGCCAGGGAATTGTTATGGCTAGGCTTGTGTAGGCCCTAGGGCCAATAGCCTAGTACCAACCTATAAACCTATGAACCTATGAATTTATAAGAAAACTCAATTATGGCAGTAGAACAAAAGGGCAGTAAAAGAAAGTCATATGGGGGAGTTCAAGATGGCCGCTGTTCTGTGAGCACTACAAGCACCTAGCTCTCTGAAATACCCTGGATTATAATAAACCCAGAAGGCAGCACAAACTAAAAAACAAATAAATACTACTGAATATCTATTCCAGACAACAAACAGCATTCAAAAGAAGGAAAAAAAGCAACACCTTCCTTTTAAAACAAAAGGATTAACTAAGATTTTAGAAATCATCTGTAGCTGTGTGGCGCTGTGGCTCCTGCAGTCATACATAAAGTCTACAAAACTTACCTAAAAGCAAGATGTTGAAAGAAGAAAATAATATGGAGACTAACAACTAAAACCAAATTCTCTATACTAGCCTCACCAGACAAATACACAACTCCAGAGGACAAATAAGCAATCTGACAATTCCAAGCCTGCAAATAAAACCAAGTCAGAACAGCCAGCTAGCCTGGAAGATATAAAAACAGCTTTATTGTCCATTCAACAAGCAATACAGGACTTATCCACACAGTTTCAAACATTTGGAGACTCATTTAATCAAATTCTAACCAGAATTGAAAAATCTGAAGCAAAAATATTAGAAAATGAAATAAAATTAGACTGCGTCACACATTGATCTAATACCAACTATCAAACTCATACTAAATCTTTACTAGATGATTCTGAAGCAACACAACAAATAATAATAGAGAGAGCCCACAGAGCTCTGAGAGAAGCTCAATCATCCTTGAGACCAAGACCTGTGTATGCCAAAATCATAAACTATCAAGATGTAAATAAAATACTCTTTGCAGCAAAGAAGAAAGGGACACTCACTTGGAATACTAATAAAATTTCCTTTGCTCAAGATCTGCCCATTCAGACAAGGCAAGCAAGGCAACTTCTGTCTCCATACTGCAAGTTTCTGATAGAAAAGAAAATAAAGTTTCAGATGAAATACCCAAACCTTCTAATTTTCAATGTAAAAGATGTTGAATGCCTGATTGCTAACCCCAAGGAAGCAAAAGAGACTTTCCTGTCAGTTTTCAAGCAGATTCCACCTCCAGAAACTAAACAAAATGCCTGGAAATTAAAAACGACCCTTGAGTAAAAATCTGGCCGATTTGTGTTTCTGATGGGATACACACCCTGAGAGCTTCCACTTCCTGCCTAGGCCCTTAAATCAATGATGGGAGCCACGAGAAACACAGTAAAAGGAAATGAAAACCGTGTAGGAACTAAAATTCAACTGCAATTTCCGATGTGCGTAATATAAGGTGACACCATTTCCCAGGAAATTGTTATGTTAAAACAGTCCCCCTTCAACTCAAAAGCTCCAATATAAAACTAAATTTACCTGAAAGGAAGGTACAGCAAGACCAAGAAGTAATTTCTGACTCAAAATCACAAAAATTGACATAAAACAATTAATAAGATAATAACTGACTGAAAGATGACAAGTAAATCCTGCAAACATGACTTTGGAAAATCAGAAGAATAAGGTACTGTTTTACCAAAACAAAATTGTGACTTTGTTTCTCCAATACAAGCTTACTGTAAAGAATCCAATCTTAATTTCTGGATGTGAGTCCTACAGAACCAGACTAAGTAAATGGTTCTTGATTGAAATAATGATGTTTAACTGGAATAACTGCGGGAATGAGAGTTTAAGCAGATTAGAGGAGAGGAATTATATGACAATATGAATACAACCTAGTTGACTGCAGAAGATATAAATATAATCTAAACAAGCAAGTCTTAGCAGTATATATACCTGCCTAAGCTTGCAACCCCCTTTTTTTTTCCTCATATACCCACTTGTATTTAGATGCCAATAATGGAATATGAGTTTGCTACAGATTGCTACAGAAGAATGCCTGAACACAGAAGCTGGGTAATTTATATATATATAAGAAGAGGGAAGGTAAGAGAAATGAATGGAGAAGGACCATTTAAATATGACATGTCTGGCTTGAAAATATAGGTTGCATTGTTGTATATTTTGCCATATCTAATTGAGAATTTGATCATTAACATGTTGTTTAAAAATTCAGTTTTTGGAGGAATAGATCATAAACATATAAGCTGTATGGTTTGCACTTTAACCGCAGTACTCTAATGGTATAATAGTTTAAAGGTTGAGACTAGGGATATGACTCAGCAGTGTTTTTTGTACAGAACTAGTCTGTTAAGCTTTGTCCGTATTGTATATAGTAACAAATGGGGGATACCATGTCCCAAACTTATATGTAAAGAAAAAAAAAACAGTTTAATATTAGTGGGAATCCTATGGTGCATACTAAAATCACATTGTATTCCCCCCATTTATTCCTGGTCCAGGGGTATAGTGGGTAGGCACAGTGTAGGGACAGGAATAGTTAGATGCTTTCCAATGACACACTATAACAACTCATACAAAGACCATAAATCTAAATTAACATACCGATCAGTTAAAATAAGCATATCTATCACATAAATGTGAGAAATTAAAATGTGGAATGTTAAAGGACTACAAAATAAAGAAAATAGAAAACTATTTTTGCATTTAGCCCTGAAAACCAAAGCTAATCTCATCTTAATACAAGAAATGCATTTAACTTCAGAGCAATGGACAGATATTGGGGAAAAAAGTGGATAAGACAAATTATAGCTTCTGGAGACAAAACTAACAGTGCTGGGGTGGCCATAATAATTAAAAAACATTTTCAGGATAAAATACTTGAAACTAAGGCTGACAAAGAGGGAAGGTGGTGCTATGTAACATTTACTAACACGGTATTTCCAAAACCCATAATGGTGTTAAATGTATATGCACCTTGCAGCAACCTACATCTCTGTTTCATGTCACTGTACCCAATTCTAAATCAACTGGAAGATCATTATCTAATAATTGGGGGTGACTGGAACACATCAAAACCCAGAAAAGGATAAATCGAACCTACCAAACTACGTAATAGATAAGCTACAATAGCTTTAAATGAACATACTACCTAGATTAATATACATATTTATAACATCTCAGATAACTATACATAATAAATTCTTCAAACAAATGCATACCTTTCTAGCAAAATTTGTATGGGAACCTAAAAAGACCAGAATCTCCTATCAAAATCTAACACTTCCCAAGAACAAAGGGGGTCTGAACTTGCCAGATTTCAAAACCTACTACTCTATTATCAACACTAATAGAATACTGAGAATAACAGAGTAAGACCCCTCGGCAAAGATTGGTTCACTGGCCTGGGTAACAATATACTATAGGCATATAAAAACACTAGACATCAATCTCAAAGCACTTCCCTTCTTAAATAAAAAAGATTTACAAGCCTATAACATAACAAAGCTGCTAAAACATTCTATAAATATAACACAAAACCTTTTCACTCTTTAAACCTTGGACAAGCTATGCTAATACTACAACCCCTCCATAAAAATCCAAACTTAAAAATAAATAACAAGATGCTAAACCTAGACTCCTTCCCTCAGTTAAAACATAAGAGAATCCAAGATATCTACCCATTCCTCAATAGCACAATTCATGAATTAAGAAGTAATCTAAACTTACCTAGAGCATATATAATAATTTTAAGACAAATCAAAGAGGTGTGTTCAAGTTACCTCCAAAACCTTACCATACTCGAAAGTGACATTGAAAACTGTACCCTACTTTGGAAAACTATGTTAATGTCAAGGAAAACAATAATGAACTCATACAAAATGATGGGGAAATCAAATTCCAGAAAGACCTTCTCTTCTCTAATTATTGGAGAAAATTAAAACCCGATAGGGATGACCAGCAAATAGAAAAGGCAATCAACTTAACATTGAAAACTATTCCACTTAAAAAACTCTCTTACATGGAACTCATGATTAATAACGCTTATTTCACCCCAGCAATTCTTCACAAATTCAGTGCAACTAAGTCCCCGTACTGTCCACACTGTAAAGACCAGATTGCAGACCTAATACATGTATTCTGGAGTTGTAAATGCTTTTTCAAGCTTTGGAATTCCCTTAAGTTACAACTGCAAAAAATGGGATACCAAGCATGAACACTAACATGGGAATTTATTCTTTTACACATCCTCCCGGCCAACATCTCAGGAAAACAAGCTAACCCACTTATAACAATGTTTTTATTAATGAAGCTATATATAGCTCGTAAATGGTTAGATCCTGTAAGTATCTCTTGGGAGGAATTCAAGAAATCTGCTATTAAACATCCACTAGCACATAAAATAGTATTGGACAAAAGAAACAAAATATGAAAGCCAGAGCAATCTGAGAACAGTCCTATAACATCTTATTAGCATAAAGCACCAGGAACACCATATCTTAAATGAACTGGAAGTATTCCCACGAGTACACAGCTTAACTATGGATGAATTACAATTTTTGTATGTGCTATTTTTAGACTAATGAAATTAATTGGGAAAACATCTTTGTATATATTGTAATTAGGTATGTTGTACGACCTACATGTTTCTACTTTATCCACAATGTATAACATGCAAATATGGTCATTTTGTAAATATGGAATGGTTATGGTTTCTGCAAATGTAAAACAAAAATAAATCTTATTGAAAAAAAAAAGAAAGTCATATGGAACAAAGGATCATTTGTTGTTAAACAAAGTTATAGTGGAGAACTGTAAGAAGGGGAAGAATCTAAGTATGGCATTGACTGACTACAAAAAAGCATTTGATAGTATCCCACATTCATGGATAAAAGAGTGCCTAAAAATGTATAAGATACAGCCTACACTGATTGACTACATTACAGTAACCATGAGACAGTTGCAGACCACTTTGCAATTAAGCCATAATAAAGGACAGATTATTATCCCAGGGATAAAAATTAAAAGGGGGCTATTCCAGGGTGCCTCTGTCACCATTTCTATTCTGCCTTGCCATTAATCCATTAAGCTGTTTACTTAACAGCTTAGGCCATGGCTATAATTTGTCTCCTAGAAAACAGCAAAGTCTAATGACTTCTTATCTTCTCTCTGTCAATGATTTAAAACTGTATAACTCATCAGATGAGGAACTGAAATCACAGCTGCAGGTTGTCAAAACTTTTTCAAACGATATTGGAATGTCATTTGGTCTTGATAAATGTGCAAAAGCAACCTTTAAAAAAGGAAAACTGCTGCACCAGGAAAACATCAGTTTGGGACAGGAATGTGATTTAAAAGAACTTGAGCAAGAGGGAGTGCATAAATACTTGGAAATTGGTGAAGGATCAGCAATAAAACACGAACAAATGCAAATGAAACTCAGTAAGGAGTACTTTAGAAGACTTAAATTAATCCTGAAAACAGCACTTACATCTAGGAACAAGATCCAAGCTATAAATCAATTTGCTCTTCCTGTCCTAACTTACAGTTTTGGAGTGATTGACTGGCCCCAAAAAGTGTTGGCTAGATTGAATATTAAAGCAAGAAGGATGCTTCATGCTTACCGAATGATTTATAAAAATCAGTGTATACCAAGATTATATATTCCCCGTTCTGAAGGAGGGATGAGCCTCCTTGAAATTGACTACATGTATAGACCTGCAATCGTGGGACTCCACACATTTCCTGACCTCACAAGTTCCAAATGTAGTGAAAGTTTTGAAACATGAGGAGAATACATCTAAGACGATGTCTCTGCTTAATTTTGCAGAAGCATATCGATGTCAAGCAGGAATGGAAATCAAACCAGAAGTGGATAAAAAACACGCAGCAACTGAATGTGCCAAAAAACAAAAAGAATATAAGGTGAAGGACCAGATGAGAAGGCAAGAAATGTGGAAAAAACATAAATATACTTGCTAGTATAGAAATCTTCTGGAAGAGCCGGATATTGATCAAGAATGAACACAGGAATGGTTAAGGAGAAGCGAATTAAAACCAAGAAATGAAAGGTTAATATTGGTAGCCCAAGATAGTGGGTTACCTACACGCTGGTTTACAAAGTCCATTGGACATGTGGGAGAAAGAGACATATGTAGATTTAGCAAAACCGAATTGGAAACAGTCACACAGCTGCTGGTTGTGACACACTAATGGCAGAGGGGCTGTATACTGAAAGGCATAATAATGTGGCGAGACTGTTACACTGGAGACTGTGCAAACAATATGGTATCGAATTGGCGGAAAACTAATGGAAACATAAGCCACAAAGAATCATAAAAAATGATGAAGTTTATATCACATGGGATCATCCAATACCAATGGTTCAAAAGACAGATGCTAGAAAACCAGATATAGTAGTCCAAGAAAAGAAGACAAAAGTAGCTTTGATCATTGAAATTGCCACAGCCAGTGACTACAGTATCTTGAGTACAGAGAGACACAAAGTCATAAAATACCTCAATCTGCAGGCAGAAACAAGAGCCATGTGGAAGAAAGATACCCAGACTCAACGGGTCTTATAAAAAAGAGTTTGCAATCATATTTAGATATGTTACCAATTCATGTAACACTGTATGAATTGCAGAAGGAGTCATTACTAGGCACATTGCGGGTGCTGTGAAAGGCACTTTTGGCTGACATCAAAGAGTGAAACAATACTAACTTCATGAACTTTAATCCTACTTTGACTTAGGAATAGGGTCCATTCGCGTCATGGTATTGGAAGCCCAAAAGACTTGGAGAAATTAAAAAAGGCTGAAGGTATGGAGAACCTACTGGCTGAAAAAATTCACTTATAACTTTACCCATCTGTCCCACAAGATATACCTAAAACTATTTCTCCTCCAGCTATTACATAACACCAAGTCTTAAAAGTGCTATCAAAAGCTATAAATACTGCATCAATGGGTCCTGACAATATGCCTGGATACATTTTAAATAGCAAGAGGCATGATTAGCCAACCCCTAATAATATCAGCCTCCATATCAGTTTTGTACCAAGTGAATGGAAAACAGTTACACCCCAATAAAGTCCATGTAGGCTCCGTGTAGAGCCTACATGGAATGTATACATGCACACGGCCATGTTTCCTCCTAGGCAGCATGCCATACATATTAATTATGGCATGCTGCTGAGGAAGATCACAGTAACACAGATACTGAATCTATGTAAGCAACACTTTACAGGCTGTCCCTTAATTGTGGACTGCCCAGAAAAACTTTGGACAGTTTGGAAGCACATCACAATACCTTTCAGCCTATAAACCTGGACCAAAAGGTGTACAACAGATTTAACTTCATTAAATTGCAATTTATTTATTTATTTTTACGTTTATGTGCTTGTTTGCATGGTGTGGTGCATTGCTCAGCTACACTTAGTTTTGCTTGCAGATACAGTAGACATCTGCTAGACATCTAAAAATAGAAACTGGATGTATTCAGTTTTAGCTTTTTTTTTTTTTTATTTCATGTGCCTGTTGTGAGGTGCAGCACATTGCTTAGCAATGTGTAGCTTTGCTTACAGATACAGTAGATATCCGCTAGACATCTAAAAATAGAAACCAGATATATTCAATTGTTTTAATTCTGCTTAGTAACACACAAACCCATGCAGCAAAGCTGCGCTATGCTTACATTCACCTTGTAATATATGTGAAGATATACAAATTCCACTCACTATCTCAGTGGCTAGATAGGTTGTGTCATGACCTACAGTGTAGTAGGTCCCAGGTTCGAGTCCTGAGCAGTCATGCTTTTTGCATATATTGCTGTGAAAATGTGTCAGGTGACTGAAAGATAGGTTTAGTTTAAATAAAAAATTGTTACATTTAGAAAAGCTACTCGATGCTAAACAGCACTTTTTCAGTTTGTGCATTGCTAAGCTTTGCTTAATCATGGGTTGTGCGAGTCTGAGTGAAGCTAAGCAATGCGACTCTTTTTTGAAAGTTACAGTATTACGTGCAAGGGCAGGAAGGCAGCCTATATAAAAGCCAATAGGCAGGAATTTCACATCAATCTTTGGAGCCTTACCTTGACAGTGGATACGGCTGCTGCTGTAGTTGAGGGAGTGCATATTCATGCACAATACTGGGGAGTACAGGAGCCCAGAGTTTTTGTACTCCCGGTAGAGCATTTTGGGCCCTGGCTGCTGCAGGGAGATTACCAGGGCTCAGTGTGCAATTCTGAGGCCCATGATAATTTGGCCAGGGACCTAACCAGTGCTACTGGTATCCGCCTAACTAGTGAACAGTGTTGTCACCACTATGATGACCTGTGTGAAAACTGCCAACCTAGCTAGATAGAATTTTGTAAACAATTCTATATCATTTGCAAATATTAATGTTATCCAGAGGCTTGTTCTACAAATGTAAAGAAACTATATGTTATGATTAAACTACATATTGTACTGCACTTCAAAAATGTAACCACAGTGCACTCTGCTAGAAAAAAGCTGATAAGTCAATCATTGTATGATTGTTTTATCTCAAACTCAGTGCCAGGATGTCTGGGCCAAGAAATTCTTTCTATTGTCTTGATTTAAGAGATAATTACTAAGGTTTTACATGTATAATGTCTTTTATTGCTGTGGCTTCCTGGTCAGGTGCAGTTTACTAAGAAATGTAAATTCTGAGTTTCTGTGAGCCTGGACAACTAAATCAGAACTGTTAAGAATGATGTGACCTGAAATGACTCAGCAGTACTGTGTTATCAATTTAAGGAAAGAAAGGAGAGCATTTTTGAATTTTGTCTGAAGAATATTCACTCACCAGCACTCTGCCTTTGCTTGCTCTGTAAATAAGATATTTATTTAGAACAGTGATTTGATATAAATAGCCAGATTCTGCAGTATTATTTTAAAGCATTTTCCTGTGATTTCTGAACTCTGTAATGTCATTGTGTTGAAGTAATAAGTACTGTTTTGTGGTTTTATTATTTATTAAATATTTTTAAACCTCAACTGTGGCTGTTGTATGTAGAGGTAATTTAAGTTCTTAGTGCAGATTGCATGTATTCTGTGATACTGTCCAAGCCACTCCAATAGCTTTAGCCCTGGGTCACACTTATTATTTGGTGAACAGTAATATTATACAGCAAAATTGGTCACCCTTTGGGAAGGGCCTTATTAGTAGCTGATAAGAGTAGTTGGTAGCAGTGATTACTACTTTATAGCCTGGCAGGAAGGGGCATAGCTGGAGAACCTGTGCCAGCCTTCCCCAGGAGTGTCTGTGTGTTTGTATATAAACCAAATCTCAAAGTATGTGTGTGTGTGTGTGTGTGTGTGTGTGTGTGTGTGTGTGTGTGTGTGTGTGTGTGTGTGTGTGTGTGTGTGTACATGTGTGTGCACGTGTGTGTGTGTGCATGTGTGGATATCAGCTACTTAGGCAGGGACATGGAGCACTGGTTGGCCAGAGAGGGTACTGAAGGTTTTGGCTTGACTACTCAGCTGAGATCTGAACCCTATAGCTGTGCCAGTGGGGAGTCTTATTGAGGGTCTGGAGAGAAAGGGAGAAACCAGCCCCAGACTGACTGTGATCTCTGTGTTCTCATAAAGGAAATTGTACTTTACTGTGTGTGTACTTGTTATCCCCCAATGTGCACACCCCTCACTGGTGCTGGTGCTGAGGATTAAGGCTCCTTGATTAGTGAACCAGTGCACAGGTGTCAGATATTAATTGTTTCGCAGTGGTGAGATATCCAAATCAAATATTAACTGTTTAATTGTGGTGAGGTTGCCACATCACATACTAATTGGCTTGTAGTGGTGTGGATAGTGAATTCCTGTAGCTTGTGTACAGTGATCATTGAAGGTATTTTTGTACTCTAAGTCAGCCACGCAGTGAATATTCAGAGTTCAAATCACAATTGTTTTATTTTTTTTGTTAGCTTAGTCAGCGAGAGCAGGCAAATATGTCAGCAAAGGAGTATGGCAAGCTGACTAGGAGCCAGTTGGCTGAGATGTGCCAAGCTAAAGGACTGGTGCAAGGAAACCTGACTTAGACAGACATGATTGCAGCTTTGGTCACAGCTGCATCAGAAAACAGCAATCAGGAGGATGATCAGACTGGCCTTGGAGATGTACAACACTCAGAGAATGGACAGCTCAACCTTTCTGCAGCGGACTTAAAAATCCATCTGGAGCTAAAGAGACTTGAGTTGGAGGCCAGGCATTTGAAAATGGAAGTTGTGGAGAAGGAAAGGCATAGACAGCATGAAAAGTAGATGCTGACTCTTCACCAGAGTCATGGAGGTAATAGGGAAGGGAGTAACCAGACCCCAGAAGCACAAAGCATCCATATTACATAATCAAACTTTTAAAAGTTTGAATGTCATATGGTCTACACCATATGATCAAACTTTTAAAAGTTCAAAAATGTAATTAAAAAAAATAAACCAAAGAAAAAACTTACCTTAACAGTTTAAGCAGGAGGCCAAGCCCCCCTGCAACCCCACATCCCCCCCTCTTTAAATATACCAACTCAGAGATCGCACTACAGTGCAGAAAAGGGAAATCTTCCCATTCCGCACTGTACTGAGATCTCCGTTGAAACATTTGAACTTTTAAAAGTTCGATCATATGGTGTCGACCATATGATGTTTGAACTTTTAAGAGTTTGACAAAGTGATATAGACCCAAGCACAAAAGGTCAGTAAATTTCTTCCACAGTTTACAGAGGGGGATAATTTTGATAGTTTCATTCATATGTTTGAGAGGGTATGTAAACAGTATGATATTGACCAAAGGCTCTGGGTATGGCTCCAGACCCTCTTACTCCATTGTAAAGCTGTAACTGTGTTGTCTAAAGTATCTGATCGTGATTTTTTTTTGATTATACTGCTGTTAAGAATTGTTTGCTAGAATTTTTTAAGCTAACACCTGAAATTTACAGGAAAAAGTTTCATGAGCATAGACACAAGGCAGATGAAAGTGTGTGAATATGTTGCGGAACTGAACACTTATTTTCATAGGTGGGTGAGTGGATGTTAGGTCACCACTTTTGAAGGGCTAGCAAACCTTTTGGTGAAGGAACAAGCCCTTAGAACTTTGCCTGAGGACATGAGGATTGGGTTACCTAATAGACAATGTACTACTTCAGATGAGTTGGGGAAGATGGGAGACCTATACCTAGCAAGCAGGCATCCCTGCACAGTAAATGGACACCCAGTGCTGCTCATGGGTCTAAAGGAACCCATGGTGGGCAGCCCAGACTGCCCCAACAGACTCTGACAGCATCAGGGGAAGCCACTATTCCAGGTACATGTCCAGGACCTAGGGTTAAATGTTTTGAATGCAACCAGTGGGGCTATGTGGCATATAGATGTCTACAGAGGCAAGGTGGGGAACAAAAGGTGAGGGAGCCAGTAAGGGGGAAGACAAAATGCCAATAGTAGGTTGTCTTGAGACAACAGGGGTACCAAACTACCATCCTGCAGATGTCCTAATAGGGGAAAATTTTGATGAGGCATTACCATGTGTTTATTCAGTTACATGCAGTCACATTAGGAGACAAGCATGTGGGTCTGGTAGATTGGGGGACACCCAGTCACACCACATACATGCAGCCAGGACTGATGAGGTGGTTACTTCAGGGAGGGAGCTACTCTGTAGCAGTGAGACTGAAGGTGAGTCACAGCTGCTTGTTGGTACTGATGTTCCCTTGGACAGAGTGACTGCAAGGACAGAGATGAGTAGTAGTAGTACACAGGCTGGCAGTGAGGCACCCATGTCAGAAGTTACCAGACTTACTGTGGAAGGGGAGCTGAGAACGGTTACTAAGAGAGAGGTGAGACAGGCTCAGCTCTCAGATCCTATATTGCAAGGCCTGAGGCAGGTAGCTAGTGAGCCACCTGATTCTCAAGGAAAAGGAAAATCTATATACTAGGACAAAGGGTTACAGTATAGAGACTGGACCCCTGAGAGAGAGCTAGAAGGTGAGAGAATACAGCAGTCAGTGGCGCCTACAGCCTACCATCTGGCATAGCCCATGATATTCCCTTTACAGCTCATATGAGCATAAAACATACAAAGAGACATATTATGCAGAACTTCTATTGGCCTGGAATTTCTAGAGATGTAACAGGGTACTCCAGGACCTGTGAGCAGTGCCAAAAGGTAGGCAAGGCAGGAGACAAGGTGAGAGCTCATTTGATGCATTTGCCTGTGATTGAGGAGCTATTTCAGAGGGTAGCTGTGGATATTGTGGGACCTCTGAGTACCCCAAGTTCCACAGAGAAAAAGTATATCCTAGTGGTAGTAGATTATGCTACAAGATACCCTGAGGCAATGACTTTGTCCTCCACTGAGACGGAAAATGTGGCAAATGCTTTGTTAGAGGTTTTCAGCAGGGTAGGTTTCCCAAAAGAAATACTGACTGACAGAGTTGCCAATTTCATGTCAGACCTGCTGGCTTGTCTGTGGAAGTACTGTAGGGTGATGTACCAAAGGACCACTACCTACCATTCCCCATATTAATGATCTTGTGAGGTTAAACTCTACACTCAAGACCTAGCTATGGGCATTTGTAGACCAGTTTAAGAGGGTATGGGACAAATATTTGCCCCATATGTTGTTTGCTTACAGAGAGGTTCCCCAGGAATCCACAGGTTTTTCACCCTTTGAGTTACTGTATGGGCATAGGGTGAGGGGGTCTCTAGATTTAATTTGTGATGAGTGGGAAGGTGAGTATGAATTCCACAAGGAGTCTGCTCTGGCATATTTTCTAAGCCTCAAGGCAAGGCTCAAGGAACTCATGGGCTTGGCCCAGGAGAACCTGGCACAAGCCCAACAACAGAAAAAAGTCTGGTATGGCAGGAATGCTCCAGCTAGAGAGTATGCTGTAGGGCAGTAGGTAATGGTTCTCATTCCTGTCAGACACAACCAGCTGCAAGCAGCGTTGGAGGGACCCTACAAGGTGGTAAGGAAGGTCAGTGATGTTAACTACATGTTAGAGCTGCTAGGCAGGATGCAGGGGCACAAATTTCACCATGTTAAAATGATGAAGCCTTACCATGATAGGGAGGCCCTTGTGTTGAGTATTTGCAGAGGACTGCAGGAGGAGTCTGAAGGTGATCTGGTAACTGATCTCCTCAGTGAGGCTCCGACTGACACCTCAGTGGAAGGGGTAGCAATGTCCGAGCACCTATCTCCTACCCAGGTTCGAGAAATCCAAGCAGTGTTACAGGAGTTTGGGGACATGTTCACTACAAAACCAGGGTGCACCTACCTGATGCAGCACCAGGTGGATACAGGACCCCAAAGGCCTATTAGGTAGGCCTCTTATAGGGTTCCTGAGAGAGTCAAACAGACTCTGAGGGAGGAAATGTTGGAACTAGGGGTAATTCAAGAGTCCATCAGTCCCTGGGCCTCCCCAGTGGTGCTGATGTCAAAGAAGGATGGCAGCAACAGGTTCTGTGTGGACTACAGGAAATTAAATAGTCACAAAGATTCAGATGCTTACCCCATGCCTAGCACAGATGAGGTCCTAGAGCAGTTGGGTGGGGCTAAGTATCTTACAACTATTGATCTTACCAAGGGTTACTGGCGGGTGCCCTTGACTCCCAGTGCTAGAGAGAAGTCAGCCTTTGTGACTCCTTTTGGCTTGTATGCATTCACAAAGATGCCCTTTGGGATGAAAAATGCCCCAGCAACTTTCCAGAGGCTGGTAAATCATATCCTAGCAGGAGCAGGAGGGTTTGCCCTTGCTTACCTAGATGATATTGCCATCTACAGCCATTCCTTGCAAGAGCACTTTCAACATGTCAGGGAGGTGCTGGGCAGACTACAGAGGGCAGGGTTGACCATTAAGCCAAGCAAATGTCAGGTGCGTATGGCAGAGGTCTCCTACCTGGGACATAGAATGGGGAGTGATAAGATTGGGCCAGAACCAGCCAAAGTAGAAGTCATTCAGGCATGGCCTGCACCTGTTACCAAAAAGCAGGTGAGCACATTCTTAGGGACAGCAGGGTACTACAGAAAGTTTGTCCCCAGTTATAGTACCATAGCTGCTCCCCTCACAGACCTGACAAGGAAAACAGGCCAAATAAGGTAGTGTGGACCATAGCATGTGAGCAGGCATTCCAGATGCTTAAAGAAGCTTTGGGAGGACCCCCTGTGTTAGCCAGTCCAGATTACAGCAAAGAATTTGTTGTGCAGGTGGATGCTTCAAATCATGGGGTGGGGGCTGTATTTAGCCAGATTTCTTCAGGGGGAGAAGAGCACCCGGTGGTTTATCTCAGTCGTAGGCTCCAACCCAGGAGGAATGCTATGCAAACCTGGTTACACTGAGCCAGCCAGCAAAATGCCAACTTGCTAAGATAGAGCCTAGGGTTGCAACATATATGTCAGTGCAGCACCACTGTGGGGTTAGCAACTCCAATGCAGATGGGTTCTCAAGACAAGGAATGGGGTAAGGTATACTCAAAAAACCTAACCCTCTCAAGCAATGTTTCTCAAGGGTCACTTGAAAAACTAGCTTGAGTTCTCGGGGGGGGGGGGTGGTGAGATATGTGAAGGCTGCCAGCCTAGATAGATAGAATTTTGTAAATAATTCTATATCATTTGTAAATATTAATGTAATCTACAGGCTTGTTCTACAAAAGCCGCAGTGGTGCAGCGGTAGCATTTTTGCTTCACAGCAAGAGGTTCTCCTGTTCGATTCTCAGCTGGAGTGCCTTCGGTGTGGAGTCTGCATGTCCTCCCCGTAGTCAAGTGGCATTTGAAAGACATGCGTGAATGGACGTGCCTTCGCTGAAGGTTGGGCATCGGGCTGGCAACTCGGCACCATAAAAATCTACTGCCAATCATTAGCAGACCAGAGTTCCGCTGTGGCGACCCCTAACCGCGAAAAGCTGAAAAGACAAACAAACAGGCTTGTTCTACAAATATAAAGAGAACTATATATTATGATTAAACTATATGTTGTACTGAGCTTCAAAAATGTAACCACAGTGCACTCTGCTGGAAGAAAACTGATAAGTTAAGCATTGTATGACTGTTTGATCTCAAGCTCGGAGACATGTCTGGGCAAGGAAATTCTTTCTATTGTCTTGCTTTAAGAGATAATTACTAAGGTTTTACATGTATAAGGTATTTTAGTCCTGTGGCTTCCTGGCCAGGTGCAGCTTACTAAAAAATATACATTTTGAGCTTCTGTGAGCCTGGGAAACTAAATCAGAACTGTGACTAACCGGATAACTAATCTTTTTTTTTTTTTTTTTGGAGGTGAAGGTTTGTGGGTGATGGGGCAGTAGTGCTCTATATATGTAGATTATGGCTGTTCACTATTTTATAATGCATTATTTGTTATACCCCATTTGGCATTAAATAAATGAGTTGTCCAGTCTGTTGCACATGGCAGTTGTCAGTGGTACTACAAAGTAGCCATATTTGGCAGATGGGTGGGCCTTTAAACAAAGAGCTTGCATATCCAATAAAGGCTGTCAAATTAGGGTACTAGAATTGTAATGAATTCCTCGTGCTGTGGAATGAATCCTTTCTGCAATTGTAAGGTGAAAATGTACACACAGGTGCAAGTACTACTGGTAGTAGTACGTTGCTGATATATTATGCAGTTTGTTTGCCTAAAGGGTGTTTAGGGTTTGCATACTGTCAACAATGCACTACCATCAGTAAAATGGACTGTCATGTGTTTAGCGCCCCTCACCCCATAAGCCATAGTGTTCATTTTTAATTTGTCAAGGGTGTGCAGCATCTTGCTCAGTCTTAAGTACCAAACTGAAGTTGCCAGCTGTCCATCTGCGCAGGACAGTCCCTGTTTGGGCAGCCATGCTTTTCTAAAATGGCTAATGTACTGAGACTTATTCCTAATCTATTCTTTAGTAGTTGCATAAAACAGTTTTGTATCTGAAACACCTAAAATGTTGAAATAGCATATTCAACTTAAATGCAACAATGAATATATGAATATAAGGGGAAAAGGTGAGGCTCTGTCCTTTGCACTGGTGGTGGACATGGTTTGCCCTGTAAAAATCTCATGTTTCCATGAAAAATGTCCCACTTTGGGTATTTCATAAACTGGCATCCTTATACCAAATAAGTGAAACTGGACCTAAATAATCTGTTATGAGACAGTGCATTGTTGACAGTATATGAACCCTAAACACCCTAAGCACACTCTCAAAAAACTCCAGCTTTACTTTGTAGCATATCGCCTACTCTGAGGAGATCTCTGCTCAACATATAAAGCTATGTTAAACCCAGAGCTGTTGGACATGCTACACCTAAAGAAATCCCAATCCCTCCGAGCTACTAAGGACCTAAGCCTTGTCACCACAATAAACAGGACATGCAGGAGGGATAGATTCCTGTCCCAGAGACTTCCTATACTCTGGAACAAGCTACCCATCTATGTTAAGTAAAGTTCCTCATTAGCACTCTTCAAGAAAAATCTTGATGAGTGGATGGGAAATAGGAAATACACCCTGGGGATCACTTCTGTGGCTTTGCTCAACAGGGGCACAGGGAATTAACTTTCTTAGGTGGCGTAAGCCAGGAAACCTTGTTGGCTAGGCTTACTTAGGCCCTTGGGCCGATAGCCTAGTACCTACCTATGAATCTATAAGAATGATGTAATCTGAAATGACTCAGCCGTACTGTGTTATCAATTTAGGGACAGAAAGAAAGGAAAGCATTTCTGGATTTTGTCTGAAGAACATCCACTCACCAGCACTCTGCCTTTATTTGCTCTGTAAGTAACATATTTATTTAGAACAGTGATTTTTCTTAGAGATAGAAAGAACTAGCCAGATTAGTCTAGCTGTTTTCTATATTTATGTCAGACTATTCTACAGTATTATTTTAAAACATTTTCCTGTGATTTCTGAACTCTGTAATGTCCTTGTGTTGAAGTAATAAATATTGTCTTGTGGTTTTATTATTTATTATTAAATATTTTAAACCTTTCAAATATGGCTGTTTTGTGTAGAGATAATTTAAGCTCTAAGCGTACATTGCATGTATTCAGTGATACTGTCCAAGCCACTCCAATAGCTTTAGCCCTGGGTCACACCACTTACTATCTGGTTAACAGTAATATTACACAGTGAAATTGGTCACCCTTTGGGAAGGGCCTTATTAGTAGCTGATAAGAGTAGTTGGTGGCAGTGATTACTACTTTATAGCCTAGCAGGAGGGGGCATAGCTGGAAAACCTGTGCCAACCTTCCTCAGGAGTGTCTGTGTGTTTGTATATAAACCAAATCTCAAAATGTGTGTGTGTGTGTGTGTGTGTGTGTGTGTGTGTGTGTGTGTGTGTGTGTGTGTGTGTGTGTGTGTGTGTGTCAGCTACTTGGGCAGGGACACGAAGCACTGGTTGGACAGAGAAGGTACTGGAGGATTTGGCTTGACTACTCAACTGAGATCTGAACCCTATAGCTGTGCCAGTGGGGACTCTTATTGGGGATCTGGAGAGAAAGGGAGACACCAGCCCCTGACTAACTGTGATCTCTGTGTGCTCTTAAGGGAAATTGTACTTTACTGTGTGTGTACTTGTTATCCCCCCAATGTGCGTGCCCCTCTCTGGTGCTGTTGCTGAGGATTGAGGCTCCTTGATTACTGGGCCAGTGCATGGGCATCACAACCCGAGTCATAGAAGAGGAGAACCTTGGACACCTGGGTCCAAGAGGCTAGGGCTAGGCACACCCCACAGATATGTAAGTATGTTTTCCAGTAATTTATAAACATACAAGCTGAATCTCTGCAAAACTGATATGCATGATGGTTTGCTTCTGTTACCACAGGTGCAGAAGAGATGGCTCGCAATGTCCAGTCTCATGCAGGGTGCTTGGCCAGGATGAGATCTGGTTTAAGGCTCCAGAGAGCACCCCTGCACTACCAGGCTGTAAGTCATACCACACTTTTCGGCCATGTAACCTGGACCAGAACACCAAAGATGGAGGTGTGTCCATATTCATTAAGGATATCCACACCTCCAGGCTAGTTGCTCAGCATAATGCATCCGAGGTTATTCAAGTG
Source organism: Protopterus annectens (assembly GCF_019279795.1). Lineage (NCBI taxonomy): Eukaryota > Metazoa > Chordata > Ceratodontiformes > Protopteridae > Protopterus > Protopterus annectens. The sequence continues at coordinate 87,615,042 of NC_056748.1, forward strand.
GAACTAACTCTGGGCAAAACTGCAATCCAAATTGTAGCTTGCTACAGATCCCCCACCATGCCCCAGGATTCCCACTCCTCTTTTCTTGATGTACTGGAAAATATTAGGGTGCAATCAAACACCCTAATAATGGGCGATTTCAACTACCCCACCATTCACTGGGAAAACTACTTGTGTACCAACTCCTATACACAACACTTTCTGGAATTCAGAAACTCCAATGCCCTGGATCAACTTATCCACACCCCCACCAGGGGCAACAATATCCTAGACCTAGTCATTACCAACATGAGTGACCGGTGTTCCACACCTGAAGTCAACTCCTCGTTGGTCTGATCCAACCATAAGCTAATCACCCTTGATATCCACATCCCCCCCATTAAGGAAACCATGGTAAAAAAATTCTCCAAAGCCAACTTCATGCTTCTTAAGACAGAAGTGGTGAACTTCATGACACCCATGCAGATGGGCAATACAGTTACGACTGCTGAATCCTACACAAATGCACTCTACAACCACTTCCACGAGTGCATGAATCGTGCAATCCCAAACAGATCCAAGATGCTATCTTCCAAAAAAAGGAAGCCAATCTGGTGGTCCCCTGCCATAAACAAACTGTACAACAGAAGGAAGACATTTTTGCAAAAGAGAGTAAAATCCCATGAGTGGAGGAGGTCCCTGGTCAGCCTCAGTAAGAAGCTGAGATCCCTTATATGATCCTCCAAAGCTAGCTATGAAAACGAAATCACCACTGATTCTAAGGACAACCTCAAAGCATTCTATAGCTATGTCGAGAATCTCATGGCAATACCCAGATCTGCTCTGAGTTACAGCACAATGGCAAAAAAACTTCAGAACCAACTGATATTGCCAACATCCTGGCAGATAGGTTCAGTGCTAACTTTACCCCCCCTCACCCCCTAAAGGGCCCATATCTATACAGGAAGAATGCAGAGTCCCTGTAATCACAACTACGCAGGTAAAAGCTGCACTCTCTAAAGCCAAAAACACAGCATCCATGGGACAGGACAACATCCCAGGCTGTATTTTGCATGAATTTCAGAACAAACTGGTTCCCCACCTAAGCACCATGTTCAGTCATAGCCTCACATCAGGCTTTGTGCCCACTGAATGGTGTACAGCAACAGTTATCCCACTCCACAAAGGGGAAGCCACCACTGATCCCAGGAACTATTGCCTTATTAGCCTGACGAGCCTTGTCTGCAAAGCCATGGAAGTATCATCATGGAACTCATAAACAAAGGCATTGGTAACCTCCAAACTCTGGATCCCACCCAGTGCGGGTTTGTGAAAGGCAGATCATGCCTCCTGAACCTGATCAACTTCTTTGAGGCAGTCACCAAAGCCGTAGATGAGGGTAAGGTGGTTCACACAGCCTATCTTGACCTTGCCAAGGCTTTCGACACCATCCCCCATTGTGGAATTATAGCTAAACTCACTAAACTAGGTATAAATTCCTACATCACAAGATGGGTTGCCAACTGGCTCACTGACAGATCCCACATTGTAAAAGTTGCACACCCCAACTCTGACCTCAAACCAGTGACAAGTGGAGTACCACAGGGTTCAGTCTTGGGACCTCTCCTGTTTGGTATCTACTGCTCTGAAGTACAGGCTAACACAGAAGTCCTCTGGCTAACAAATTTCGCAGATGACTGCAAACTAGGAGCCATAGTCGAGTCCCCAAATGATGTGGAAATCCTACAGAAGGGCCTCGCTGAGACAGATGCCTGGTGTCAGAGCCATGGCCTCAAGCTCAATGCCAAAAAGTGCATTGTAATCCCCTCTGGTAAAAACTCTGTACCCATGAACTACTACATAGATAGCAGTCTACCTAACACCAAATGTGTGATAAGAGACCTTGGACCCAGGTGGACAGTAGTCTGTCCTTTGATAGTCACATCACCACAGTAGTCAGGAAGTCATTCTATGTGGCAGACCTCATCATAAAAGGGTTCTCATCCAGGAAAAAAGAGGTCATTGATCCCCTCTCCTCGACACTCATTAGACCCATTATAGAGTACAACGCCCCTTTTGGAATGTAACTCACAAGACATCTGCAGCAGCTGGAAAGGCCACAGAAGTACCTCACAAAGAGGATTACTGGCCTCAAACAGATGCCCTACACTGACTGTCTCAAAAAACTCCAGCTTCATTCCGTAGCATATCGCCTACTCCAAGGTGATCTCTGCCTAACATATAAAGCTATGTCAAACCCAGTTGTTGGACATGCTACACCTAAAGAAATCCCAGTCTCTCCGAGCTACATGCTCTAGGGACCTAAACCTTTTCACCACAATAAACAGGACATGCTGGAGGGATAGATTTCTGTCCCAGAGACTTTCCATACTCTGGAACAGGCAACCCATCTAAGTCAAGCAAAGTTCTTCATTAGCACTCTTCAAGAAAAATATTGATGAGTGGATGGGAAATGCACCCCGGGGATCACTTCTGTGTCTCTGCTTGACAGTGGCACAGGAAAATAACTTTCTTGGTGGCGTAAGCTAGGGAACCTTGTTGGCTATCAAAGTAATAACTTAATGTGTAACTTAATAATACAATAAAGTAAATACAGATTTTGCATCCTTAATGGTCAGGTATGACATACCTGGAACATCTTACATCTTTATTAATTTGTCAGTACATATCTGAAATGGTAAACCAAGTTAAAGCAAGTAAGCATAGCTTCCAACCATCAGTTAACGTTGAGATCTACCCAGATTAAGAGTCACTGTTCTGGTCTGTTCAGTGTTTGAAATATACTGTAGGTTGCACTCAATAAATGAACATGGTATATGGCTTAGTTAATTGAAGTCCTAGACAGCTATCTATAGTCTACATGCCAGAGTTGAGGCAACATTAATCAATACATTTTAAAAGGAGATTGTGCTTTGATAAGAAATGTTTTCAAATAAAGTGGTCACTATTCCTGTATTAACTGCATGTGTGTTCTAATCTGACACCAGTCAACTGCTACAGGTAACTGAATAAACAATGCAGCAATCAGTGTCAGAAATAAATGTAGTCTGATACCCAGAGTAAGGTTCAAGCCTGTGTTCTGCTCATTTTGTCTGACGTAATGCTCTATATTCCACTCAGTAAATGAACATTGTATATGGTAAGTTAACTGAAGTCCTGGACAGCTATCCATGTGTCTAAATGTCAGATTTGAAGAAACATATCAATAAAGTTTAAAAGGAGATGGTGCTTTGATAACTAGTCTTTTCAAAAAAGTGTTCATTATTCCTGTATTCACTGCATATGTGTTCTAATCATATGGGAAACCAGAAATTCATCCCTGGTTTGGCACCTATGTCTCTAATGGACACAAATAAGCTGTAAATGGTTCATCTCCCAGGCCCAAGTTTACACTTATCAAGGGTATCAGAACTTGTCAGAGATTTGGGATGCATGGCTAGGCTTAAAAAGGCCCTTGTGGTCGTTAGCGTAGTAAACACCTATGAACACAGTGAACTGTTACATATTAACTAATAAATAATGCGACAACAAATGTCAGAAATAAATGTAGTGCAATACCTAGATTAAGGGTCAAGCTTGAGTTCTGATCATTTTTCCCAAAATATGCTGCAGATAGCACTCAGTAAATGAAGAGGGTATATGGTTAGGTTAACAGATGTCCTACACGGCCATACGTGTGCAACTGCCAGTGACATTAAGCAATACAGTGTAAAAAGAGATGGTGCTTTGATACCTAATGCTTTCAAATAAAGTGCTCATTATTCTTGTGGTCACTGCTTTTGGTTTCTAATCTGGTACCACACACAGTTATGCATGTGTGTAAATGTATGATTTTACACAAAATGTTCCAATAAAAGTCTTAAAGGAGATGGTGCTTTGAGAATTCATTATATTCAAATAAAGTGCACATTATTCCTGTAGTCACTGCTTGTGGGTTCTAATTCTATGGCAGCCACCTGAGAAATGACAAGTCATCTAGTGTAATTAGTGCACATGAACATACCTTTCAACTGTTACAGTTTCTGCAGAACGGAATGACTACTGCCCTATATGTCTGGTCCTTTGATTGGAGATGTATGATATTACTTGGAATGTGATTTAATGGCAAATCTGATATCAGAACACATTGCTTCTAATGTATGAGCACACTATGTAAAAATGTTCCCTGTAGTTGTGCCTTTCTACCAACATTTAGTAGGGCTTGGCCTATAATGTCCCATGCTAACAGTTTGAGAGCTATGTATGTGCAACATCATCTATACAATATTAGCAGTCACTGTCCTCATGACAGAAATCTGACATATGTAGACGTATGTAGAAGTAGTCTGTATAGTTATATTATCTGCAAAGTTGCTAATGTTCTTTTCTTCTCTCTCACCCCACCCCTTTTCTTCGTTAATTTATAAATTATATTTATTATTATGATTTGATATTACTATATTATTTGTAAGTACTTCTTATGTTGGCCTCATGTATAATTTAATGTTGCTTTGCTGTTAAAATAGTTTCATTTATGTTATTCATGTTCCTCATTATAGTTGACCTCATGTATAATTTAATATTGCTTTGCTGTTAAAATAGTTTCATTTATGTTATTCATGTTCCTCATTATAATTGGCCTCATGTATAATTTAATATTGCTTTGCTGTTCGAATAGTTTCATTTATGTTATTCATGTTCCTCATTATAGTTGGCCTCATGTATAATTTAATATTGCTTTGCTGTTAAAATAGTTTCATTTATGTTATTCATGTTCCTCATTATATCCTTTTCTATTTCTTTCCATTACTCATTATTACTTTCTATTATCTTATTAATTACATTTGTTTGGTTATGTTTATTTTTACCTCATGTTCATAGTTAATTTCCTACAGTGCGACAAGGCAGGCTAGTTCCAGGTGATCCACCTACCTTGGCTCCCCTGGCTGTGGCACTGGGACCCAGCATGTCTGGGCTGCAGCATGGTGGCACCCCTTCTGCTGCCCTTGCACTACCTGCTCCATTGGGTAGTTCTGAACCACAGACTGGGGGGTGGCCCTCCTTCTGGGAGTGGAAGTGGAGGGGGGTGCTTATGTCACCGGTGATGAACTGCCAGGTATGGTGTGTGGGCTGCTGTGCCAAACTGTTCGTGCATGCCTACACTGGATGGAGAGCATGCTGTCCACCCTGGTGGGGCAGCCTCACCACAGGCACCAGCATCAACCACTGCCTCCACAATAGCAGTTAAGGTACAATGCTGACAGTCCCATGGGTGAGAACTAAGTCACACTGCCACCATGTCTGATGTCTATGGGACTGGGATTCCACAACACCCTCCCCAACCAAGGGGTTCACCCCCTCCTTGTGTCATACACCAACCCTGTCTGCTGTCTAGTCTGTCTTGTCTGTCTGCAAAAGCTTTCTCACCTTCACAACTTACCTCCACCATACATACCAATGTACCTTCCCCAACATTCAACTCTCACCTTAAAAAAAAAAAGAAATGGGCACTGTCCCATCCCAAAATATATATATATCATCCCATACATAGCTCTCTATTTCATACGTGTCCAATGGACACACTTAATTTGGTCCAGTTGGCTTGACAATGCACTTATGTTGTCCTCACCCTTCTCTCTGGAGGCGACAGTCCAAATTTAGCTAAAAAAAAACTTATAAAGTGCACAGTTGTTGCTATACAAGAAATTCATAGCTATGGTACTTTCCTACGCCCTTCCTGCACATACCTACCTGCCTTTCACTATGTTTTCTCCCCTGCTTGCACCCCATTTCACCACTGTCCTATCCCCCCATTTTTCATTTCTTTTGTTATTAAGCTAAGCTAAATGGTGTTATATTGATATATGTGTTTGAAATAATATTAATCACATTCAAAAAGTATACCTGCACCCTATTTCAAGCATAGGACCATCGCACCTGCAGACCAGTGCATCAACCACCCAAGCCACACAGCTGTTAATTAACACAAGTGTTTTAAGCAAAATGTAATACTTGCCATTTTTCCATCATTAAACATGTTTAAGCAATGCTGCGCATTGTGCTTCATTGAGCAAATTTGATAAAAGAGTAATAGAAAAATGGGAATGAAACTTGGACTCTGGTATAAGAATACATCACTATAAAGCGAGACACATAATAATGGATGTAAGTAAGGTCCATAACAGCAGGTAACTGTGCAATTATATCCGCGACATTTAAAAATACACCTGCTAAAAATGAATGGACAAATAGGTGTTTAACTGGGACTCTGGTGTTGAAATGCATCCCTATAAAGATACACACATAATAACAGATGTAAATGAGGTATGTAACATAACAGATGTAAGTGAGGTATGTAACAGCATGTAACATAGATGTAAGTGAGGTATGTAACAGCAAGTGACATAATAACAGATGTAAATGAGGTATATAACAGCATGTAACATAATAGATGTATATGAGGTATGTAACAGCATGTAACACAATAACAGATGTATATGAGGAATGTAACAGCATGTAACATAATAGATGTAAATGAGGGATGTAACAGCATATAACATAACAGAGATATATGAGGTATGTAACCTCATGTAAGTGTGTAATAATTTATTTATTTAAAAATACTCTTATAACAGTGGCTCAGTTTGTTAAATGCTTTGAAAATTATTAATTTGTTGGCCCACATTGTTCTGAGATCAAATCTATTAGTATCTAGCATTTAAAATACATGTATGTATACATCACCATTATGAAGTCTGTTACGTATGACTGTCTCATCACTTATTTATCCAACCAAAGCAGTATAGATGGAATGTCTGCTTTTCAATAATGGAAGTCAAAGGCCTACAGATATCAACACATTCCCACTACAACACTAGAACGTGCACACAGTGTCAGGTCGTGCATTATTCAGATATCAACACATTCCCACTACAACACTTGAACGTGCGTACAGTGTCAGGTCGTGCATTATTCAGATAATAACACATTCCCACTACAACACTAGAACGTGCATACAGTGTCAGGTCGTGCATTATTCAGATATTAACACATTCCCACTACAACACTAGAACGTGCATACAGTGTCAGGTCGTGCATTATTCAGATATTAACACATTCCCACTACAACACTAGAACGTGCATACAGTGTCAGGTCGTGCATTATTCAGATATTAACACATTCCCACTACAACACTAGAACGTGCATACAGTGTCAGGTCGTGCATTATTCAGATATTAACACATTCCCACTACAACACTAGAACGTGCATACAGTGTCAGGTCGTGCATTATTCAGATATTAACACATTCCCACTGCAACACTAGAACGTGCATACAGTGTCAGGTCGTGCATTATTCAGATATTAACACATTCCCACTACAACACTAGAACGTGCATACAGTGTCAGGTCATGCATTATTCAGATATCAACACATTCCCACTACAACACTAGAACGTGCACACAGTGTCAGGTCGTGCATTATTCAGATATCAACACATTCCCACTACAACACTAGAACGTGCACACAGTGTCAGGTCGTGCATTATTCAGATATTAACACATTCCCACTACAACACTAGAACGTGCACACAGTGTCAGGTCGTGCATTATTCAGATATTAACACATTCCCACTACAACACTAGAACATGCACACAGTGTCAGGTCGTGCATTATTCAGATATTAACGCATTCCCACTACAACACTGGAACGTGCACACAGTGTCAGGTCGTGCATTATTCAGATATCAACACATTCCCACTACAACACTAGAAAGTGCACACAGTGTCAGGTCGTGCATTATTATGCATTCACAGAAGACTTTGAGGTATGTAATTCAAATGAGGTCCAGTAGTATCAGACAGCAGCACACAATGATTTGCTACTGATATTACAGATGACCACAACTGTACAAGTAACATATGTATATGGAAGTCATGCTAGAAGCAAGGGTTGCTAGCACACACATTCCAGATGACTACCATAAAATAGCACACGACTTGCTGGTAGTCCAGATGGTTGGCATAATGGTAAATGTACCCCCTACCTTGTTCTACCATAATGGTAAATGTACCCCCTACCTTGTTCTATCATAATGGTAAATGTACCCCCTACCTTGTTCTACCATAATGGTAAATGTACCCCCTACCGTGTTCTACCATAATGGTAAATGTACCCCCTACCTTGCTCTACCATAATGGTAAATGTACCCCCTACCTTGCTCTACCATAATGGCAAATGTACCCCCTACCTTGCTCTACCATAATGGCAAATGTACCCCCTACCTTGTTCTACCATAATGGTAAATGTACCTCTACCTTGTTCTACCATAATGGTAAATGTACCCCCTACCTTGTTCTACCATAATGGTAAATGTACCCCCTACCTTGTTCTATCATAATGGTAAATGTACCCTCTACCTTGTTCTATCATAATGGTAAATGTACCCCCTACCTTGTTCTAGCATAATGGTAAATGTACCCTCTACCTTGTTCTATCATAATGGTAAATGTACCCCCTACCATGTTCTAGCATAATGGTAAATGTACCCCTACCTTGTTCTATCATAATGGTATATATACCCCCTACCTTGTTCTATCATAATGGTAAATGTACCCCCTACCTTGTTCTATGACACAAAAACTATTTTGCCTTTTACTTTCTTATTGATACCTTTGGCTAACATACTTACCTTAAACACATACCTAAATATCCTGTGGAATGGGTTTCCTCAATCAGGCTCTGGCTGTACACCACAGCTACCACAGGTCATACTGTTACATATAAGTGTTTTTCCCCACATTCTGCAGCCTTTCTGACTACGTTTATTGCCTGCAGCAGCAGGCTGAGCACGCACATCTGTATGTAATACGTAGCTGCTACAACCTTCCTCTCTGTGCTGATGAAGTTTCTTTACCCCAGTAATTTCTTCCCCAACATATGAGAAAGTAGATGGATTCTACATCGAGGCCTTATATCTTGTTAAATAGTTGCATGGGATTGGCTGATTATACTGCAAATCAGTTGTGTATGCTGCAATTAGCATACCTGAACCACAGATTGATTCAGAGGTGATCACCTGCTAAAAAGAGCCATATTAAAAAGAGAAACTCCTAGCTAGGGGAGCCATTGTGTATGAGAGTTTCTTTCCACGGTGAATTCATTTGCACAACAATTCTATATCTCTTCCTTTCAATATAGGAATATTGTACTCCATCAGGTATGTAACCATTTTGTTTGCAACATGATGCATCTGTTTGAATATACTTAGGGGCATGGGGATTACATCAGTAAGCCTTTCATAGAACTGTACAGGTGACATGCCATTTATCTGCAGCTGTGCAACACCTACAGAGGATGTAGACTACAGCAATGTTATAATGCTGTATGTTAACTAGGAACACAGGTCCCCAGGATACTTACTTTCCTAGCAGTTGTAATACTACACAGCTATTTGTTTGGCATTGTATTTCATACATATGTCATGGGCTGGTTTCCTGCTATGGGCCACACTATAAGTGGACTCCTGCATTGGGTGTCTGATCATATGTGAGTATCTGTCATGGCACAAGCAGGTGTAGGTCACTACTGCCATATGTTATGGGGGCCACACTACAAGTGGACACCTGCATTGGGTGTCTGATCATATGTGAGTGTCTGTCATGGCACAAGCAGGTGTAGGTCACTACTGCCATATGTTATGGGGGCCACACTACAAGTGGACACCTGCATTGGGTGTCTGATCATATGTGAGTATCTGTCATGGCACAAGCAGGTGTAGGTCACTACTGCCATATGTTATGGGGGCCACACTATAAGTGGACTCCTGCATTGGGTGTCTGATCATATGTGAGTATCTGTCATGGCACAAGCAGGTGTAGGTCACTACTGCCATATGTTATGGGGGCCACACTACAAGTGGACACCTGCATTGGGTGTCTGATCATATGTGAGTGTCTGTCATGGCACAAGCAGGTGTAGGTCACTACTGCCATATGTTATGGGGGCCACACTACAAGTGGACTCCTGCATTGGGTGTCGGATCATATGTGAGTGTCTGTCATGGCACAAGCAGGTGTAGGTCACTACTGCCATATGTTATGGGGGCCACACTACAAGTGGACTCCTGCATTGGGTGTCTGATCATATGTGAGTATCTGTCATGGCACAAGCAGGTGTAGGTCACTACTGCCATATGTTATGGGGGCCACACTACAAGTGGACTCCTGCATTGGGTGTCTGATCATATGTGAGTGTCTGTCATGGCACAAGCAGGTGTAGGTCACTACTGCCATATGTTATGGGGGCCACACTATAAGTGGACTCCTGCATTGGGTGTCGGATCATATGTGAGTGTCTGTCATGGCACAAGCAGGTGTAGGTCACTACTGCCATATGTTATGGGGGCCACACTACAAGTGGACACCTGCATTGGGTGTCTGATCATATGTGAGTGTCTGTCATGGCACAAGCAGGTGTAGGTCACTACTGCCATATGTTATGGGGGCCACACTATAAGTGGACTCCTGCATTGGGTGTCTGATCATATGTGAGTGTCTGTCATAGCACAAGCAGGTGTAGGTCACTACTGCCATATGTTATGGGGGCCACACTACAAGTGGACTCCTGCATTGGGTGTCAGATCATATGTGAGTATCTGTCATGGCACAAGCAGGTGTAGGTCACTACTGCCATATGTTATGGGGGCCACACTATAAGTGGACTCCTGCATTGGGTGTCTGATCATATGTGAGTATCTGTCATGGCACAAGCAGGTGTAGGTCACTACTGCCATATGTTATGGGGGCCACACTATAAGTGGACTCCTGCATTGGGTGTCTGATCATATGTGAGTATCTGTCATGGCACAAGCAGGTGTAGGTCACTACTGCCATATGTTATGGTGGCCACACTACAAGTGGACTCCTGCATTGGGTGTCGGATCATATGTGAGTGTCTGTCGTGGCACAAGCAGGTGTAGGTCACTACTGCCATATGTTATGGGGGCCACACTACAAGTGGACTCCTGCATTGGGTGTCTGATCATATGTGAGTGTCTGTCGTGGCACAAGCAGGTGTAAGTCACTACTGCCATTATCCTAGTTGCTGCCACACCCTTTGTATGACTGTCATACTGTTGTATATGAGATGTGTAATTAAGTGGCAAATACTGATAGCTTTCCTTTATTGTTGTATCTGTACATACTGTACACCCATGCATGTGATCCTCATATGTGTTCTCATTTTTTTGTATTTCAGGTAATATCATGCATGCTACATGCCACCCACCTTTCACTGAGGCTGAAAACGACCTTGTAATTGACTACCAAGTCCTGTTTTCCAGAGGAAGAGCAAATAGGGAAGAGTGACAAGCCTTATGGGATGAACTGGTCCATAACATAAATGCTGTGGGGCACCAGAATTGTCCATATGAGCATGTGTGACATAGTGTCACAGACATGATCCACTCAGCATGCAGATGGGCAGTGGACATGGCCAGGGATCATGGAGTCACTGGTGGTGGGCCTGCAGTGGAACAACCTCCGTCAGCCACTGAAGAATTCCTGGTGAACCTTGCAACACAGGACAGCTCAATATGTCATGGATGTGGGTGCCACCATTTCCACTCAAGAGGAGCATTTGGGTATGTTTATTTGGATCAGCATTGGACTACTGTAGCACTTAGCATGTCATGGTGTACATAGTTTTACATGGGGTCAGGTGTTTTATTATGTGGGTGGAAGGAGGTTAGCTGCAGTTTTAAACTCATGCAGAAATTGTGATCCGCATACCTGTTAACATAGCAGCTACTGTAAATGGGAGATATTTGGATTCAGTACCAGTGATATACTGTAACATGTGGTGCTGTTTACATTACCTCCCTCAAAATGTTTTTTCAGTACCATCAGCAATAGGAAGAGGCCATGCCCCTGCCACTGATAAGCATAAATCATTTTTGTTAGATATGTAGATTTAGTTCAAGGTATTAGCTAAACTGTCATCCCAGGCCTGGTGACAAGATTGATGTACTGTCTGTATGATTGACAAATTTACAGATATGTTCCGACTAAACACAATTTAGGGTCATACCTGTGCCTTGTAGGTGTGACAACAGTGACTGATTTTACAGTATTGTCAAGACTTTTCAGATGGGCATACCAGTAAACCATGCAAAGTTCTGCAGAATGTCAACAGTTTACATAATTTGTGTTTTGCTCATGAGAGTCTACTTTAAAGATCTGTTATTTTCAAATACTTACAAATTTGGGTTAGAAAATAATGCCCTCATGTCATACTACATCAGATTTTGGTTATACAAGACTGAAATAGTGACAGCAGTGTATACAGCTTAACATATATTGAAACATCATACTGCAGAGGATAGTAATGCAGGTATTAATGTGATGCTTTCCCCTTTATATCACAGGTGACCTGGGAGGTTGGTCGTTGTCCCCTTCACAACCTGAAGTCACTGTCTCTTCAGACTCTGATGATGATGGAGACCAAAGTGAAGCACAGCTGGGGGTTGCAGGGGCTGAATCTGTCATAGAGGTTTACATCCCTCATCCACCCTTGTTATCAGCGTACACAGTCAGTATGCCTGTGCATACCCAGTCCCCTCAAGCCACAGATACTGGACGTCGGAAGGTGGGGAAGCATGGCTACTGTGGCTGCAGTGAGTGTTGACACTGGCCATAGCCAAACAGTTAGCTAGGTTCCACACTGGCGGATTGATAGGGGTGCCCACAGGAGGTCTGCTATCCCTCCACCAGCTGTTGTAGGTGTCTCATCACGTGTCACGTGGCATATGGTTAGAGCCATCATGGAGGCACAGGTATGTTCCAAAAGGACATGCAGATGAATGCTCAGGCTCATGGATGCAGTACAGTCTAACATCAGTGACTGCCTCCACCACATTGCTGATACCCTGGGTCAGTTGACTGACGCAGTGGAAATACATTGGTCTGAGACAGATCACACACTATCTGTTTTGGAATGCACATTGTCTGTGATGGAATGTCTGGTTGGAGTTGAGCATCAGACTCATGGGTGTAGGTCAGCAACTACATCTGCTGAGAGTCCACATGGCCATGTACAATCACACTCCTGTAGTGGCAGTACATCCAGTGCTACAGAGGGGAGTGTGCTGTTCACACCAAGATGTGGCAGGCCATGGGTTCATGGTCCTGGGTGTTCCCATGGAGGACATGGTCCAGGTAGACAGCAGTCACCCTCAGGTAGTAGCCCAGCATCCAACCTTGGGCATGGAAGTGCCAGTGCAACTCTGGGTAGAGCCAGTTCTTATGTTTGGGGGTGAAGATGATGAACTATTAGCTCTACCATGCACGTCTCAAAGCTGTCCCACATTCAGACATGTAGGGCTAGCAATGAGCATGGCTGTGTTCCCTCAGATACTCACACACCTCTGTTGCAATCAGGTCACCTACAGACACACATGCCACATTTACATGATCCATCTTGCCTGCTTCCCTTCCTGACTCACTCACATGCTTCCAACCTATTGGGTCAGCCTAGGCCTCCTGCACCCCCATACAACACTATGTGCAAGTGATGATACCTGTGCCAGATCTCTGTCATCCTTCTCATCGATGCAGAGAAAATGAACCTGTGTGCCTGATGCACAAGGTGACTATCTAAATTAATATGTATTTGTTTCATCCATTGTTGCCTTTGACATGCTACTTGTACTGGTCAGTTAGATAGATTGCACGCTGCCATTTGTAATGAGTAAACCACATTATTTTATGTATGTTACATGGGATGTTGTAATGGCTGTGTAGTCGCACACTGAAAGCTGTCTCATGGAACTGTTTATGTTTCACTTTCAGGATTGTGTAGGACACACCTATGGGTGCACATCTACAAAAAAAACATCAATGTCAGAGCACAGGGTGCAATGACAGCACAGAAGAAAAATGTCATCAGAAAGGTACAACAGTATTGGTGCATGGCTCCATCGGTCCATATGTGTATAACAGGCTAACAAAACCAGGGGCTTCGGTCAGCCCAGCCACGCATCCCTAAACTACGTCAAGGTCTGATACCCTTCATAAGTGTAAGCAGGGTTTTGGCAACTGAGACGCACAAGCAGGGCCATGTGAGATGAACCACCTATAGTTACCCTGTGTCCATTAGAGACATTTGTCCTAAAGCAGTTATCATTGTTGTGTTCCCCATCCTATCGGTAGGCCAGAATGCTGCTTCACATGGATGAGGAGTCTGTTACATATGGTGTAGTCTCTGGGCTACATACCTGTCTCTCCAGTATGTCCTATTTATACCACAGGCAATGTATATGTGTGTAGGGCAGGTAATTCTTGTCCTACACCTTTCGTGGATATGCAGGACCTACACAGAGGGTTCTGACACCTCCTTGCATAGCAGCCATACACCTCCCCTCCAAAGCATGTATGAGATGGAATACACAGTTACGGCCCTGACATGGTCTGCATAGGACATGTTATGTACACTGTGTATTGGTTTACTGTGGAACCTCTGTGGATGTTACAGTTGTTGGATATGCCTGGTTACTTACACACAAAAGGTGGCATTGCACACAATAATAGGTGTGATGAGCGCTGAATACAGTAGAACAATGACTTTGTCAGATTTACATGCCATACCTTTGTTTATAGGTTGCACAACATACAATGAATTCCCAAATATTACTGACCCGTGACAGTCAGACGCTAGATCACTATCTATGTGTCCATAAGTCGCTGGCTACTGGGTCAACTGTTGTAGGTGCATGGTTAATACAATAGTTACCAGGGGTGGATGACTTCCCAAGGGATAGTATAGTCCATTCCTTGGCATTTAGCATTAGTCCATGGCTCTGACAACAACTAATTGTCTGTGTCAGCCCACCCTGAATAACTCATGACTCAGCCTGGGATTCAATGGAAGTTCCTAATTTGCAATCATCTGCCTCAGTTAGAGGCCAATGACAGTGGCTGTGACTGCAGAGAAGCAAATGCCTAGAAGGAGCAGTCCCAGGAATTATTTGTGAGGGAGTCCACTAGTTACTGGAATCATTGTAGTGGTGGACTTCCCAATGCTATTGTGCTGGATAATGTGCATCAGCCACTTGGCTATCCTCCAGCTGACATACAAGTTTGTAACTAACCTCTACAGTTTGTGAATAATCCCTGATGGCCTAATAGTGGCAAATGCCTTGTCAGGCCATGGTAGGTGGAGTGAATAATTTTCCCCTCATCCATTGCTTTGTTTACCACTCAGTGAGGTCCACCAGGTAGGTAAGGCATGACCTGCCTTGACAAAACCAAACTGGGTTTGGTCCAGTGTCTGTAGGTGCCCTACATCTTTAATGGTCATTTCCATGATAATTCTTTTCATGGCTTTAAATATTAGACTAGTGAGACTTTTGCAGACAGTGCTTGTCACTGCATGGTGGTTGTCTTGTGTGCAACTCGGTATTGCAATTGATTCCATCATGGTTTACAAGAAAATTGTCACCCAAAGTGTCCGAGTCTGTACAAAGCACAGGCAAACACTGGAAGGGAAACTAATATGACACCATGTAAAGGTAAGGATGGACTATTTACACAGTTATTCTGCAGTTAGTTACTAATCAAGCAGTGTGCACTGAAAACAATTACCTTGTGAGGAATCCTGAAAAGGGAGGGGTCCCCTGAATTGCTATTGCCTGCCTACTACTACTGCTGCTGCTGCTGGTCTCACCAAAGCCACACTCTGCTGGGATACAAAGCTCCTGTTCTTTTACTCTCACTAGAAGCCAAACATTAGTACCAAGCTCAAGATGAGAACCAGGCCACAGCCTGCGTGTTGATCCACACAGTTGTCCCAGATGATTCAAGGCTGTGTGGGTTTGATGTACCCTTTTCCAGGTAGATGCCTGATTAGTAACCAGAGCAGTCATTGGACTTTTGCATGTACTATGCCTTGTGTTCCAGGTCTTGTAGGATTTGACTAGGGTACTGACCTCATGGGTGATTAGAAGCACAGCTGCTGCATCACAGTACAATGCTCAGTGTCAGGGGTGACATACTGTAGATGTCACAGTGGCAATGATCCACGTTAGTTGACAATTTCACAGCAATTTACGCAGCCCACCTTTCAACAGCATGACAATGGACATCTGCGTGACATGGATGTGAGGCCTACTGCAGAGGAGTGGCCACCTTTGGTCAATGTTGGTCCCCCTCCCACATGTCCTAGGTATGCCAAACTGTACATTTATGTTATCAGAACACAATTCTGTGTTCCCACATAATTTCACACAACATCCAATTGCTGTCTGATTGCTTGACAGCCATTGTAGACTTGCAAGGCCAATGCACTGACATCCACATCTTTACCGCAAAGACTGCCTACAGACAGTGTGTTTGAGGTGGTCAACCAAAAGGGTGCAGCAGCATGACCCTAAATTTGCTGGGGTTGTACATTGTTAAATTTGTAGGTATCCTATTGCAACCCTGTCTAATAACAAGATTATGGTTAATGCAAGTGCCACAGGCCTGCCAAGGATTGTACTTGGTCTACCATGTTATGCCACATTGTCAGGTTCTGTTTTACCTTATGATGACAACATAAAGGTGATAACATGTTACATTTAAGCATCTGTCTGGCCACTGCCTAACCATGGCCGGTTGTGACGTATACACAGGCTGAAATCTATTGCTAATGGCATTATCACTGACTGCTGACAAGATGTGGAAAGCGTTCCCAACCCTCCTCTCCTATCCCATGCAAAGAAAATGTGTGAGAGATGTGACTATATTAAAAACCTTGCATTCATGCTCTCTCATATACCAGTCAATACAGATGACAATGAGTGGGTTGCCAACATGCACACCTCACCTCCTACACTACCTTAACCAACATCACACATACCTATATGTGTAGAGGTCCTTATCAGACACATAAATAAACACCAGACACCTCAAACAACCAAACACAAGCTCGCTACACATAATCATACTTCTGCAGAACACAGTACACATAATAGCTCATGCACCATTGTTTCGCCAGTCAAACACCTAAGGAAAAACAAAAACACAAAATCAAACATATTACTCATAGGTGATTACATTGGGAGACACATTGATGTACCTGTCACCAGGCTACATAAGGAAAAGGTCATGGTCAGATTTCAGTGAGGTGCCAGGATATGCCATATCACACATGCACTCAAGTCTGTCAACATCATGTACTGTTATGACTATGTCAGAGTTCCTGTTGGTGTATACGACTTGAGACATACCTCTCTGGACTGTATGCAGAGACATGGCTGAGCTTACAGACTATGTGTCACAGGCAGGTATGCCCTTGACTTTGAGCTGCACTTTACCATCACCTAGGATGATGGATTCATACAAATGGAAAATGATTGACTTCAATAATTGCCGTAGTTTGTGTGTCATTTTAAGGGGATCCACTATCTGTCTACCTGAGATGACCTGCTCAACAGCCTTCAATGCTTTGCCAGAGATGATCTTCATCTATCACCCCTGGGATTTTGGCTACTGGCCAAGGCTGTTGCCACTTCATAGTGTGCCTTTTATGTGGTGTCTCAAGGGAAAATTTTCCATTGAGAAAACACCATCTACAAACAACATCACAGTTATGCTGCTAAATGTTAGGAATGTCACAACTAAACTCCATTCACAGGAAACTGTCCCCACCTTGGAAGATGCAGACATTTGTGCATTCACAGATACCTGGATCAAGGCTGTGGAGAGCACCACAGGCATACCAAGCTACACCTCCTTCCACACGTTCAGACCTCAAACTTAAAGCACAAAGTAATGGAGGCGGTGTATACGTATTCACTAAGGACAGATACACATCCAGACTGATTAGACAGTATGATTCCCTGGAGAAACTGCAGGTGTTATTGACTGATTGTAGGGCACCTAATCAAGCCATTGGCAGCTACAGGAGCAAGTCCATAAATCAGGACATCCACTATGCTTATATAGATCTACTAGACATTTTCCATTTGTAACATGGGAGATCGATACTCCACACCAGTGGTCACCCTACAGTAAGGAAACCTCAAAAAAAAATTCTCCAAAGCCAACTTCATGCTACTCAAGTCAGAAGTGGCAAACTTCATGACACCCATGCAGACGGGAACTGAAAGTTTGACTGCTGAATCCTACACTAAGGCACTGTACGAGCACATCCACTCATGCATGAATCGTGCCATTCCAAATAGAACCAAGATGCACTCCTCCAAAAACAGAAGCCAATCTGGTGGTCCCCTGCCATAAACAAACTATACAACAGAAGGAAGAAACTGTTGCAGAAAAGAGGAAAATCCCAGGATGCAAAATACTCCCTTACCATTCTCAGTAGGAAGCTGAGATCTCTCATAAAATCCTTCAAAGCTAGTTATGAAAATAAAATTGCAAAATATTCCAAGGACAACCACAAGGCATTCTATAGTTATGTCATGAATCTAAATGGTAAAGCTCACATCTGTTCTGAGATACAACAGATTGGCATTAAATATACTGATCTCAAGGATATTGCCAATATCCTGGCAGATCGATTCAGTGCCAACTTCACCCCCCCACCCCCTAAAGGGCCCAGATCAATACCAAAAGATTGCCAAATTCTGGTAATCACAGCCACACAGGTAAAAAATGCACTCTCCAAAGCTAAGAATACATCATCCATGGGACCAGATGACATCCCGGGCTGTGTACTACATGAACTACAGAATGAACTTGCACCTCACCTAAGTGTCATGTTTAATCTTAGCCTCACCTCAGGCTTCGTGCCCAATCAGTGGTGCACAGCTACAGTTATGCCACTGCACAAAGGGGATCCACCTTGGATGCCAGGAACTATTGTCCCATCAGTCTGACAAGCCTGATCTGCAAAGCCATGGAGCGCATTATCATGGAACTTATAAACAAAGACATTGGCAACCTTCAAACACTGGATCCCACCCAGTTTGGTTTTGTAAAGGGCTGATCTTGTCTCCTCAACCTGATTGACTACTTTGAATCAGTATCCAGAGCCTTGGATGAGGGCAAGACAGTCCACAAAGCCTGTCTGGACCTCGCCAAGGCATTTGACACCATCCCTCACTCTGGAATCATAGATAAACTTACTAAACTGGGCATTAATCCCTATGTCACTCGATGGGTTGCCAACTGGCTTACTGACAGAACCCAGACTGTAAAAGTAGCCGACTCAAAATCCAGCTCCAGACAAATGAAAAGTGGAGTACCTCAGGGTTCAGTCCTGGGACCACTATTGTTTGGCATCTACTTCTCTGAAGTACAAGCCAGCACTAAGGGACACTGGCTAACAAAGTTTGCAGATGACTGCAAACTGGGAGCCATTATTGAATCCCCAAATGATGTGGATATTCTACAAAAGGGCCTTACAGAAACAGATGCTTGGTGCCAGAGCCATGGGCTCAAGCTCAATGCCAAGAAATGTATAGTTATCCCCTTTGGGAAAAAACATGTACCCGTGAATTACTACATAAGTGGCAGTACACTAAACACCGAAACTGTGATAAGGGACTTAGGGACACAAGTGGACAGTGGTCTCACCTTCAATAACCACATCGCCACAACAGTCAGGAAATCCTTCTATGTGGCACACCTCATTATTAAGGGCTTTTCATCCAGAAAAAAGTAGATCATTGTCCCACTGTACTCACCCCTCATTAGACCCATTATAGAGTACAATGCCCCATTTGGTATGTATCTCACAAGGCATCTGCAACAACTGGAAAGGCCACAGAAATACCTCACTAAAAGAATTCACAAGCCTAAAGCAAATGCCCTATGCTGACTGTCTAAAAAAAAACTCCAGCTATACTCTCTTGCATATTGCCTGCTCAGAGGCGATCTCTGCTTAACGTACAAGGCCATGTCAAACTCAGAGCTGTTGGACATGCTACACTTAAAGAAATCCCAATCCCTCAGAGCCACATGCTCCAGGATCTAAACCTGGTCATCATAATGAAAAAAACATGCTGACTTTCTCCCCCCTTGCAGCAGATAAAGTAATAAAGTTCAACAAAGCAGATTATAAACTCCTATGGGATGGTATAAATAGCATGATTGCACTACTCTACTCAGATGGAACAGGCAACTATGCCGAGCTCTACACCAATTCTTTATACATGCACCTGTACAACTGCACTGACTCACCTGTACCTGACAGGAGCAACATAAGCTCCTCATGGCAAAGCAAACCTGCCTGCTGGACAACTGCCTTTAGCAGGCTTTACAATAAGAAGTAGACATCGGTATCTCACATTAGGGAGGAGGGAGCCCCACTAAAATGGAATCAGTCTCTCCTCAGCTTAAACAAGCAAATAAGTGTTGTTGTGAAGTCCTGCAAAACAAAGTGTGGGACAAAATTAGCCTCCTCAAC